>NC_031773.1:58944525-58998685 GCF_001522545.3 Parus major
TGTGCGCGACCCCTCGGGCCCCCACCCCAGAGCTGTGCTGCTTAATAAAGGCCTTTCTAAAAAGGAGCTGGTCTCCTGGCCCGTTTATCACAATAGCAACCAGCATTTTTCCATCTGGCCCTGCTCAAGTTGTTCACCCCATTCAGAGCACAGAGAATGACAGGATAAGTGAGAGTACTTGAAACACCAACCTGTCTGCTTTGTGTTTTCCCATGGCTGTCCCCCCTGTCCCTGAGGCCATGCAGAGGCAAGACCAGAGCTCTCAGGGAGAGAATGGGCTCCTAGAGCAGGATGCATCTGTCCACTAACCAGGCCCACATGGGCCTGTATGGGAGCAAAGAGCACAAGGGCACAGTGTGCAAGACCCAGTGACATGTGGTGAGGTTAATTGCTCTGCTCAGTTTTAGTCCATCATGCTCCAGAGATGGAATACACTTCACTAGGCAGGGGGAAACAATGCCAACCACTTTGTGTGAAAGAAAAGCCCATTCCTTTAATCTATTTGAAAGCTTTTGTACATCGGAGTCCTGTCCAGAAGAGCTATCGCTGATATAATTGGTGCAGACAATTGCAAAGGTTTTGATAAAGACCTTTATGGAAGAGCTATTCATGGGAGGCAAAGAAGGGTCGTGGTTTGGGCAGCAGCTAAGAAACAAAAACCTCTAAAGCAGGATGCAGGCTGTACAAATGCAAATGCTCCTTATCCCATCCAGCAGCACCCTCAGGTCCCCACACTGAGGTAGGTGGATGAGCTACCCTCCAGCAGCAAAGCCCAACCAGGGATGATGAGGATTGCCAAGGGCACCACCAAAGCCAGGGGAACAGGCCAGAATGGGGGAAGATCCCCACCACAGACACAGCCTGGGTCATAGTCCATGAGAGGAAGGGGTGATGGTTGTGGCAAATTCAGTGACAGTCTGCCTTTTGAAGAGAAAACTGAGCTAGGGCCATAGGCAACCATGAGTCAACTCAACACAGTGGTCCATTGGCGTTTAAAAATATATGCTATTATCCAAAAAAACCCTGAAAAAATGAAGATACTGGATAAAAGTCAGGAGAGAAAGTAGCAGAGAACTGTGTCTAAATGCTCAGATAGGAAGGAAGAGGAGGTCGTCTTCTGGCACTGCTGCCTCTCACCAACTCCCAAATGACACATCAAAAAGAGAGGAGGGGAGCATTTCTGAGATGGGAAAGTAAGGGAGTTAGAAACAGAGCCTAGCTAGAACTGAAATTATATTAATTTCTAGATGAAGTGAGTAAAAAGCCACATAATGGCCAATATACAGAATAACAAATGGCACAAAGGAGGTGCATGTAAGTACTCCTATTGTCACTTTTCACATAAAAAGAGAACAAAGGGACAGTCAATAAAACCAAGCAGCAGCACATGTACAAGGATAAGTGAAATACTGTTGTTCTAATGCACTGTGCATAATCATCCAGTGTGCTCCCTGTTCCAAAATATAACTAAAATCACAGATGCAGGGAGACTTGAAAGAAAGGGACAGGAATGTACCTGAAAGGAAAGACCATTTGCAGTTATATTTGCTCTGTATGACTTACTTGAGCAGAAAGCAATAATATGGGTTTTAAAGAGAGAAATTTTCACACAAACAGCAATAAATGGGAGGGGGGCAAAGATCCCCTTGGGCAGATTATTCCAAAAATTGCCTTCTAAGGGATGTCTCATCCCTCCTTCCTCTGAAGTATTTGCATTGACTGTTAGCAGCAGTCAGTGACTGGAAAAGACAAACCACTTCTTATCTCCTTTGGTGCCCTCCCGCATCAAGACCAGAGCACTTTCCCATCTTCTGTGTCCCCAGCATGACCCTGAGACAGGGTTTTTGATCCTTCCTGGGGCACCAAAAGCAGCGGCTTGGGTGGGTGCTGAGTTCCAGCCTGCTCCTTTCTTCTAGTTTCTAGTCAAGGAACATTTCACATCCTCAGCCATATGTGACTGAGGGAGGTAAAAATAATCTTGTCATCTTTTTTTTTTTTTTCATTGACGTGCAGTGATATCTTCCCTATTCATTGCTGAAATGAATCAGAATTAATCTCAGCCAACAATTTTTCCTGGTGATGGGAATGTACATACTAGTGATACACATCAGCACACCTTCCTTCAGGAGCACTGCTACCTGGATAAATATCAGTGAAGGTCAGCAATGGGGAGGTGAGGCAGGAAATTACTTGAGAGGCATCCCAAATTTAAACAGAGCTGACAAATGCACAGCTGAATTTGTGGAGATCTTCCTTTTCACAGTCTTCCTTATCTGAGGTAGATCAGATAATCAGGTCTTTCTGTGCCCACAAAGTTAAAATAAAAATATTCACCTGGCCTTTATAACCTCCCTCTCTGTGAAAATGTATCATGACACCCAACTTAGAGCAGGAACTCTCCTTCTCCCAAATGCTTCCCACTCCCAAAGGATGGAATTCCAGTTCCCAACATCTCCAGAGCTGTGCTGCAGCACTCCCACAGTAGCTTTTCCCTTCTAGACACTCCTGGCGTATTCTCCCACCAAAATACATTCATTAAAGGCAGTGGGTACTGTTTTCCATTCTCTCTGCAGCCTCAGCCTTGAGCTCGTTATTTTCTGCAGGAGATGTTGTAGCTGGAATCTGGGGGACAAAGCAAGGCACCCTCTGCTGACCTCCCTCCATAACATCTTAAATGTCCCACAGCCTGGCTTCTACCCCTGGAGAAGATGACAGTCATTCCAAAATGCAGCTGACCACATGAGCTGGACATTAAGAGACCTTATTTTCTGCTGTGTGGTTTTTTTTTGTTCATTTGTTCATTTTTTTTTTTTAAGACTTTATTCATCTAACATGCTTGACCAAAAATTACAACACTCAAGTTATGCCAAAATGATTAAATAATCTTTAAGCTTTCATACCTCAAGTACTTTAAATGATATTTTGAAGTAACAGTTGCTTTCATTTCCTTTCCACATAAAAATACACAGTATTTGGAAGATACCTTAGGAAAAATTATTTTTAAGAGAATATTTTATGGTTGACATAGAAATTTTGCTGAGGCTAATAAAAGGACCTCTTCCCTTCACTTTAAGTGCCATGAGCAAATGTAAACATTTCAGACTTTAACATGCAGCCAATTTCCTGCCACATTTGTTGCAAACCGCTTGAATTGTGACTAGCTAAGCCACTTTTATTCTAACTACATGCTATTGTTCATCTTCCAGTGATGACAGGAGTACATATTCAACTGTGAATTTCAATTCTTACTGATTTAGGAGCTGATCCTGAAATTTCTACACCAGTAGCTTTGACAAGTGGCCCCATCTGAATTAATGGCAGACTGCTCATGCATTTGTGAACCACTCTCCCAAAAACCAGTTGCAGGTGCCACTAATTGTTTTGGGTTTCACTTTCAGGAAAAAAAGCAGCACATTAATTTAGATACATGGTCACCCAACAGATTACAAGAAATGACAGACCTGTGACTTGTCATGTTTTCTGGGGGTTTGGTGGCTTCCTGTGGGTTCACAGCATGAGTCAGTTACCGGGCTTGGACATCTCAGCTCCAGGCAGCACCTGGAAGAGCTGCTGCACATGGGAAGCCAGGGAAAAGCAGAGTTTGTGCCCACCTTGCTCAGAGCTGAAGCTCACATGGCCTGTTTTTGCAACACAGGTATTTTAAATTGTTTATGTGTATAATGTACATGCAGCTGCTATGTAAAAGTCACATTTACATCCATGTAACACACAATTCTCCAATGCATGAGTGCAGATGTGGGCTGTGCACAGACCTGCAACCGTGAGCTGGGAGTGCTATGGTCTGCCCAATGGTGTGTGAGCAAGATTAATGTCTAGATGCTGTCACCCCCAATTCAGTATGTCCACATATAGAATACAGCAGTTAAATTATCTCCATCAAGTCAAAAGGACATGTTTGTCAGTTCGAGGCAGAAATCCATTTCTTGCAGGACATGTCTGAAGCCCTGGGTTTTTTGGTGGCTTTGTAATCAATTCTTAAGCTTCTGCCTAGGACAGGACTGAAATCCCAGCAGCTTCAATACCTCTGCTAACACTGCAGGAGAGCTGCACAGGCAGTACCATGGCTGTGGACCATCTCAACCCGCATCTGACATGTTCCCTGCTTTGCTTGGTGCCAAAAGCAATACAACAGATGGGTTTCTACTGGTTTTGTGCTGAGCCTCTCTCAGCAGTGTCCATGAGTGGGCAAGTCCCAGGTCCCTTGCGGTGACTTCTGCTCTTCACACTTTGGTGCGTACCCATTGCTCACAGCCACCTAAAAGCGAGTGTCTGAACTACACCTTGGGTTGATGCCTTCCCCTTGACATCTATGTTTCCCAAGGACAAAATGATCACAATGACATTTAACCATTCCTGACCAGGGCCAAATTCAAACCAGTAATCTCATCATTGGCTGCATGTCCCATTAGCAGGTTTTAAACCAATGGTCTCGTTGGGTTTTATTTAAAATACCATTACTAATCATTGGGTGAGCCCTTTTCAGGTTTTTCCTCTTTCTTTTTCCTTAAATACAATCACATATCACCTTACCATATGAAAACACAGTTATATTTTTTCTTTTTTCTTTTTTTTTTTTAAGGGAAATGTCATCCTTATTTTCTTTTTTTAAACAGGCGAGGCCAGGTTACAAATTCCTGAGTTTATACTGCATTTAACACAGTCTCCCTTCTTGAATGTTGAGCTGTTTACAGCATGCTGGCAATATGTACCATTTCCCTTGCCATCTGTAATGCCAGATGTAGTAAAACTTCATTTCAGTACAGTGAATTAGGGCCTCTTTTGCATTGGTTTTGAATAGATCCAAAGACTTAGACTCGGAGGACTTGGAGAAATAGTTTTCCTCCTCTGACTGGTCATTTGTGTACCATCTTTTATATTTTCCATGTTGATTAAGGGAAAACATCTTTACCATAATTTTTATTTTACCAAGAGCTCACTGGAAAACATCTGAAATGAGGAAATCCTAGTCTAAACACGTTTAAACTGCAAACTTTCTTAAAGAAACACTCCTTTGAAAGACATCATTCTTTTAATAAGTCCAATATATGGTATGTACAAAAGCCCCTACTAGATATATATATATTATACACACACACACACATATATATATATGTGTGTGTATATATATATGTGTGTGTGTATGTGTGTGTGTGTAATGAATTCACTTTTCTGTGTTCACAAACATTTTAATGGTAAAATGTTAGTCTTTAATCTGTTTCTGGCACCAAAATGTCTTTGTTTCTTGTCCACTTTTGTTACTCTAAATTTATCTGTGAAGAGCTAGCAGGGAAAAAAAGAAGGATTTTGCTTTTTTTGTTGAATGGTTCCCTATTGGGATTCTCAGCCAGCAATATAAAGTTGATAATGTGTTGGGTACAACTTTAAATCCTCATTATAATCATGTGTTCCTTGGAGTAGGTAAGTCAATAACTATAGGCGGATTAAGTGGCTGGTAATTCACAGTGCACACAGATGCATTCACATAGGTGGTGGTTCCATCAGCCATGACACCATAACCTACAAAGGAAGAAAAATTCTGATTACTCTCATTATTACTTATTATTCTCTTTATTTTTTAATTACCTGTATCACACAACAATAAGTGCCACATTTTTTATTACTTAGAAGGAATTTAAAAATTCTCTTAGCTCAAAACATGAATGTTCCCTGAATCAATACCATCTTTGTCCTACAGCAGAGCTTTTCAAATTGTGTAAGAAAAGCAAGATGGGCCCTCAGTATCTAGTGGCTGTTATCTCTGGCAGCCAGCTCACTAAACCTCCTTAGAAAGACAGATGCTTTTCACTGCAGAGATTTTTCTCTTAAAACCTTTTTAGTTTTGGAAAGGATGCTTCTGATTGTTTAGTCTTGCAGTCATCAGTACAGCAAACTTTGGGCAATTTTAATCTTCTATTTTTCCTGCCCTCTGTTGAACATCCTTTAAGCAACCAATGAAAAAAAGCATTGCTTGACTGAGGCAAGCATGTGTGCATGTGCATCTGGACAGGATTTGCCTAGTAGGAGCCTCTTTTTGCTACGTCTTTGAACTTGTTGACCAAAATTGATGGAAAGACACAAAAATGCCTGTGCAGGCTGAGAAAAAATGGCTTTATTATTGAATGCATTGTCTAACAGACAAGGTGAATTCACACCCTAAAACACCTTAACATTTCCACAGGAGAGCACACACAGCTGTGTGTCTCACCAGTGGTAAAAATGCTTCAGCTACATCTCATGTCTTGCTAGACACACAAGGCAAACAATTCCAGAATCAAATCTGCAGAAAACCAAACTTCTAGCTCTAATGCCTGTAGAAGTACAGTGAAATGTTTCTCTTTCAGAAAGTGAAGAAGCCTTTTGACAGCCTTGGTGTCATGAAAAAACAGACACACTCTCTGTTGTCAAAAATCTTTTAATAAGCCACTAGGATAAAAATATAAGCCTGATTACATGAAAGCTAAAAGTTTAATGTTGGAAACTTTCACTGAAATATTATGATCAATATGAAGAACTGCAATCATCAGAAATACACGATTTGGGGAAATCAACTGATAGAAATTTGTACTAAGACTCACCTTTCATAAAGTTAATAGTGAAATGTATTCATTGCTATATACACAAGGAGTTACAGCTAGTCAAATCCTATGTTCTGATGACCCTATGGTTTTTCTGAATGCAATTCTGTGTCTTTCAGAACTCTGAAAATTGCATAATTTGCAAACAAAGAAACAGTAACCAAATTCCTTTCTTTTTGGTTCCTTAAAACACTCTGAATAATTCAGGGCCTCCTGCACCTCCCATGGAAGAAACACACTATAATTTGGGACCAGGGAGGGAAGAAAAAGGTTCCTGTCACCAGCATTTCTTTAAATCCCTTTCTGTTTGCCACAGAATGACTGCTCTGAGGAAAACATGAAATGCATGGAGGACAGTCAGCACTGTGTTTAGGACTTGCTGTCTCCTCGGCTACACATTTGGAGAGAACAGACACAGACTGCTAACACTATCCTTTTGCTGGAAGATTCCCAGTGCTGCAGCTTTTATTCCTGTCCCACTGCCAGCAGAGTTTCTTTGGCCATACCTCAGTGGAGTACTGGCTATAATGGGAAAACCAGAATTTTAGCCAGAATGCCTGCCATGCTGCTTGTCCCTTCCATGGGTGGATCAGCAGCAAGCCCATGTGCAGAGGTATTTTTTGGCAGACATGGTAGTGGAGGGAAGGAATCAGGAAGAAACATCTCTTATAAGCATCTCTTTCCCCCAGATGTTCAGTAAATGACTGCTGCAGATGTAGCTATGCTCACTCAGAGGAAAAATTCATCTGTTCAAATCATGCATTCTCTCTACAAAGTGCAGCTTCATTTGCACAGGTTGCCTGCAATGGGAATTCTCCTCTGCAGAGATTTAGCATACCATTGAAAAACAAGGGCTGCAGCTCCCCATTTGTTTTCTCTAAATTATGATAGTTAACAAGAAGAGTACGTTGTTTCTGTGTTCTGATACCTATTGTGCCAACTACACTAACTCACAGGATTTGCTATTCTGTAGAGATGCCATTCTCTTCCCTCGACAGTCAAAGTTGGGCTTGGTTTTAACAGATGTGATTTTGTTTACCTGCCTGAAGCTTCATGGCTTGCTGTTTGCTTATATCCCCTGCAACCCTCTTGCCTTACAGTTTCTGAAATGACAGTGAGTTTGAACTGTATTCACCCGCTCTTTTGGTTGGAATATTAAAGATTGCTCTAGCGGCATTATCTGTTTTACTCTGTGATTTAACAGCACTTTCTTTGGACATTAACCAGGTATTAACAGGTCACTGCAGATGGGACACATGAGGAGAATGGACCTAATCCTTGAGCTATAAAATAATGATCTGAACATTTTTTTATACCACCAGCAATGCCACTTCTAATATGCCATGGTAAAAGTCCCCAGCAGCAGGTCAGAGAGGGTATCTTGGGAAGAGCTCTTCACAAAATCAGAAGAATCTGAAGGCCAGCTCCTCCATTTTTTCCATCTCTACACTGGTGAGACCCACAGGGATCCTACAGCAAAGGCTGGAGCAGTCCCAGAAGCAGAAAACTGGCAGTTGTGGAGTACCTTTTCTTGCCAGTCAGTTAACACTGCCAATGACTGAGCATCTGATAATACATATTACACACCAATGGTTCACTCCTGCACAGCCCACTGCTTTCTGCTTAGGCTGGGGACACTGCTTGAAGCCTTGGTGCCTTGCTTTGTGGACAGGACAGACAGCATCTACCTTTCCCTTTGCCAGGAGATGAATTCCTGCTGTTACTGACTTCAGCAGAGTGTATCTGTCACCATTCACTGGCTTGTGTGAAGGGAACTCATTTTCTTCCCAGTTAAATATCAAATAAATAGAACCACTTGTTTTGTCTGAGCACAAAATCTTTCCCCTGCCAAAGCAACTAAATGCATCCATGAATATCTTGGAACTTCTACACCAGTCAGTGTGTCTTGCGTGTCTTGATTTCAACTCCATATACACACTGATGGGGAGAGACAGATGTTGTACAATCTTGAAGATCAAGCCTTAGAAGCACCCCTCAAAGCATTCTTACCCATTTTAAAAGCACTGAACCTGAGACACAGAGATCTTACATGAATTACTGTGAAGTGCAAGTTCTGCTGAGGAAAAAAAAATCCCTCCATCCTAATATTTAGACATTTTCTGTAACTACTGGACTTGTGCTCTTATTTTAAAATTCACAGTACTCATCTCTGTGAAGAAAGCATCAACCTGTTTTATAGATGTAGAAAATGAAAGATATGCTCAAGTACAGGTATTGAAATGTGGCTATCAGCCAATTTCACCTCTATATATGCATTTAAAAATGCATCTGAATTCTAGAAGTGCTTCAGTTCAGACATTCAAGTTTGAAAATGCTGGTTAAGCCTTCTCTACTTGTGGCTTCTAAATACCTATTATAAGAAGAAATGTGTTCTGACCTTCATGGATATGTCCAAAAACATGAAGCCTTGGCTGTATTCGTCTCTGGACTGTGTTCAGCAGCTCAACACATCCTACCCGTTGCATTTTCTTAGGAACCCAGTCCAGAAAACCTTTGGAAAAGAAAAGAAAGCTTTAAGAAAAGACAGATAATCCACAAAGTTGTGGTGTTACACAGCATTTTTGAGATTTCATGTCTCATGGCTTTTCACAAACAGCCACAGAAGAATTGAAATGGCAAGAACAGTGTCTGCATTGGTAAGCAGAAGAGGAAGGAAAGAAAAATAAGGGAGGAAAACCATAAAAGCTCACCTGGATAAAAAGGCCTGTGATAACTCTTTCCAGTTGTTTTTCAAAGAATAAAAATAATTACTGCAGTCAAAAAATTTTTTGCACTGCTGTTAATGGGATAACTCAATGCTTTACCCATTTTTCTTCTTGAAGAGAATGAGGTATAAAGAACAGTAAGTCCAAAGAAAGCCTCTAAAGAATTTAAAACATTTAACTATTTTAAAAGCATACTTTTTTAGATTGGGCACTTGAACCTATGTAATGGAATCTGTGTTGCCAATACTACAACTATATTTTTATCACATTGAACCTTGCAGTAGTGGAGCTCAGGTGAGGAATCCACTACATGTCCAAAAAATAACATCCCTGAGTTAAACCGTTTCATGGCACAGCAAGCCCCACTTTGTTAAATTGATGGATCTCAGAAGAGACACTCAAGCCTTTTGCGGTAGATGTATTTAAGTACTGCATTTACTTGCACAAAAGTTGTGTAAAAATGTACCTCTTATGAAAATAGACAGAAATGTTACATCAACTCTTTGTCTAAAAGTATTGCAGGGGGATGTTTACTGCCAACTGGTCTCGTGTTTCCTTCCAAGTACTAGTATAAGGAGGATGTTGTATTGGAGTGTTTGCAAGAACCAATCTGTTTTCTTTCTATTCATTTCTGTTCATTTCTGTTCAGTCACTTTCATAAGGCTCAGATTTGGAAATGTAAAAGATAAAATCTTCATGCTTATATTTTTTTGTTCTGGTATTTTCCCTGTGTGCCTGTCATAGCTTTGCATCTCTTGGATTTGCTGCAGTAGTGTGAATATATTGTGCTTTTAGCCAGAAGTGCAGAGTCTGGACCTGATTTTCATACATTTACTTTTGATATCCACTCAAGCATGGCTAAGCAGGCAAGCAACTGGTTTGAAAAACCAGAAGTGTGGTATTCAAGCTCTTGGACAAGCTCTTAGATTTGCTAGAGCTTCAGGGTAGGTTCACACATTGGCAAATACCTCTTCAGCTGCCAGTGCTTGGAAACTGGGCTCAAGTTTGGTAAACTGTGAGGTTTTACCAAAATGGCAAAATTTTGCACTTGTTTCATAGCTACTCAGAAAGCTAAGTTCAATTTTCAGAAAAAAAGTTGGGAATGGGGCATCCTAAGTGCCAAAAAGAGGAAGTTCTGAGCATGGTCAAAGACAGAAGGTGCTGTTTGGCACCTGTCAGAGGATGTAGAAAAGGAAAACCCTGCTGAACTACAACCAGACTGAGCAATGCTCACTCCTGCTGAATTCACTTGTGCCATCAAAGGGAGGTCAAAATTCACCAGAGAAAAACAGTATTTGTGATGTCAAAATGAGGCCAGCAATTCCTCTGGAATAAAGTCACGTTTTTGGTTTTTGTTTTTTTTTCCAGAGTAAACATATTAGAGCCGTACATTTTATTACTCCAATGATTTGAAGCAGTTAATTGTCAAAATGTCTGCAGTGAACATAAAGCCAAAAGTATTTCCACTTCAAAAACTTCACAAACAAAAATAATCCATAAAATTAACTTTTCCATTAAATTAAGCATTATTTATGTTGAACATGTTTTTGTTTACATGCATTATCACCCTTCTGAAGCCTTCCCATATGTTTGCAGCTTATTATGTACACCTGACTACACAAACTAGGAATAATTGATTATACCTAGCTAACAATTAGAGTTCATCTTAGTGGTTTTTTATTGTTTGGTTACTTGAAACAGGTTTCTGCAGCTGTCAGGAAAGTATAAATCTTTGTCACAGACTATCAAGCAGACAGCTGCAAATGAAGACTTAAAGGTGAAATTAAATTAAAAACAAAAAATAGAACATGAACTTTTGGAAGAGAAAAGAATAATAAATGGAGATCTTTGGCTAACAAAGATATGCCAATGTAGAAATGAGCATTAACACTGATCCCATAATCACAAATTCTATATTTTATAAACTATGAAATACATTGCATATCATTGTTAATAATAATAGACAAGTTACTAATAAAACGGTCAAAACCAGCTGTTTTAACCTTTTTTTTCCTCATCCTATGTGAACCTCAAATGTATCCTTGCCCTGGTTTCATCCCAAAGCACTACTCTAAAACAGAAGAGAAAAATTACTCGGATTTTTGTTACACAGCTAAATGAAAAACAAAATTCATTAACTCTTAATTGTGCTTCTGATCTAAATCAGACTATTTCAAATCCATGTAATAATGTAGTATTAATTAGTTCAGGAGGATGCACACTCTTTTACAGTGAGGAAATGAGAAAGCAGCACAGAAAATCGATGATAGGCTGAATTTAGGCAGCCATTCTGGAGAATAATCCCCAGAATTTGCAAGAGGACTGATTGCTATTTATGATCCTTAGGAACAACTTTAGTGAGGTTCTGAGTTCCAAGATCAGAAAAAGAATCAGCTTGCTGGTTAAAAAAATTGGCTGGGAGAGTCAGAGGATCCTGTCTCCCAAAAGGTCTGCAGACAGAGCTGCACAATAAGGTGGTTCTGTAAGTTAAGCAGAGTGCTAAGCTCTTTGAAATGTCATACATTCGTTGCCATAGGTGTCAGGGAGACCAACAGCTCCTGCCCTCAGGCAGAGGGTTTGGTGCCTGAGCTATCTATTAATGCATCAATAAGAGAGAGACGAAGAAACAGGAACTTCTGAAAAAAAGGGAAATTCTGGGGGGATGGTTGAAGATAAAGAATTTAAAGTGGGGAAAAAAAAAAAGAACACATACTGAGCCATGGAGATGGGGGGAATTCACATTAGTCCTTTACAAATCACTAGAGATGGGTGTCCCTTCCTCAGAATTACTGCAATTATTAATTTACTTTTCGATTATTAAATTTAGTATTAAATTTATTACTAAAGCCTGTCTGTTGAGTGCCAGCTCTGCAGTGCTCTTTAAGGGTCCTCCTCCTCCTGCTGATGCCTGTGGCTACTGGAGAGGCCTGGTGGCTAAAGTAGCAAGGTGGTTGAATCTCACCACGTTCCAACATCAATTTCAAGTGAATCTTGTCAGCTGAAGGTTGGATACTGTTGGCCAGCTGGCTTTAAAAGGTCAGCTGGTTTTCAAAGTGCTGAAAAAGCATCTGAAAAAGTTTTAAATATGACTTATAAATAAAACTGCATGAAAGACAGCATTGTGCCTTGGATCCTAGCAGGGACTACCCCCATACCAATGGCCTGGAGCTGATATCTTGGGCCACAACACTTAATTTCTGACATCCACTTTTACAAGATAGGCTCATATTAAAATCAGTCCACAGCACGGCATGAGACTACACTTAGATGAGGAATCAAAACACACACCCCTAACTGTGAGAAACTCTGCTGACAAAGAACCACTTTCCTCCAAGATTAGTGAGCAGTGGAATGCAAACATGTCTTTCTAAAGAAAACAAAACAGAAACCCTTCAGATACTTTCTACTCTGAGCTCTGAAAGAGAAGAAAGGGTGGAAGGTGAGGGTTTTAGCTTCAGGAAATTGGGGAATCTAAAAGTTTAAAGAAACCAACTACCTTAATTTCACACAAAGCACAGTAAGACACAGCAGAACACTTGAGTACATGGTTCTTGCTCATGTTCATTTATTAAATTAGTGAGAGTCAAACACACAGTCACATTATATATAGACTGCTATATATTTAATACATTGAAAAAAGGCTTAAAAGCTTTAAGCCCCTACTGAATCTGTACAGGTTTGTGTGATTGCATTATTTTTGTAGCAAAGGTAATGTCAAAATTTTCTAGGAATACAAGAAATCTTTTATAGATAGATAGCTTTTATATCACCTATATTCACGTTTAAAAAATGCACATGCAAAACTATTTCTTTCTGATCTGTTCATGTTGTCAAACTGTATTACAGGTAAGCAATTCAACCATGCAGTCCAAAGAACAGGTGAACAATGGGGAGCATCTGGGTTTGTAAGGCAGAAGATACACCAAGTCAGCATGATGAGGAAAAAAAAGAGATTCTGGGTTGGTGGGAAAATGCAGTAGCAAGTTAGTGAGAAAGTGATAAAAAATAAGATCTTAATCCTGCATTTCTCTTCAAAAACACTCCATGCTTTCAATCTAGTAATTTCACCAGTGGCAGATTAGAAATGTGCATAGGAAAACTAGACTCTGCTTATTTATAAAGCTCATTATGGCTTTATGTATTAATGTTTTAATTTTTAAGCCATTATTTAATTCCCTGCCATTGAGCAGAGGTATCATAGGTACTCATGAGCTGAAGTCCTAGTGCTTCTGAAATCAGTACGTATGTTGCTCTTGACTTTTGTAAGTCAGGATTGCACTCTTTCTAAAGACAGCCATCAGTTACCATATAATCATCTTAAATACACAGCTAACAGCACTATTATTTTCTTACCGAGAGGTGGTCCATGTGTTATAAGAATATCTATTCCATCTGGAATAAGGTTCCATTTCTCTAATAGTGCTTGGCCTCGTGGAAGATTAAAGCCCCAGCCATAAAACCAAGGTTGCCTGCCAAGAGAGGAGGAGAATGTCTTCAGTGCTACTTCCATGTACTGGTTATCTAAGTAAAATACTGAGGTTGACGCTTTACTACCATGGAATTTGAAGACAAAATTCATTTTCTTCTTTGTGTGCATACAGTAATCCCCTCTTTCCATACAAACAGTGCTGTTTAACTTGTATGGCAAATATGTGCAGTCCTCCCCGCTTTCAGTAGACAGCATACAGCAAAATATTCACAGTAGTGCTCCAACTACTTACAAGCCCTGGATACCAAGATCTCCATGTGTGGATTATCACGCTGACTCTCACAACATTTAGAAGAACAGCTGTCTCAGACACACCCACGTGACTTATTTCACATTGGCTCCCAGACCGTTTGGCCCTTAGCCTATGACCAGCTGGGCAAGGACAGACCCTGGCACCATGACAGATCCTGCTCTGAAGTCAGAGACAGCATCTCTACTGCTTTGTTTCCCTAATTGCATACATCCCATCAGAACAAGAATGCTGCTGCTTCTCTAACACACAAATTTCTTCTGTCCTCTGGTATGTTGACTTGCTTTTAAGTAAGACTTTCCATATTCAGGATTCCTTATCAGATAGGCATTTACATTTTTTGAAATGTACTTATGGAGCAGCTCATAATGGAGCAGCAGGACTGTAATACTGACAGTCAGAACATAATTTATCTGTATCTTGCTATCCCGTTGATTAAAAATCTATATTTCACAGCAATTATATCACAGTGTTAAATTATGTCTTGCTGACTAGGCTCCAATTCTAGGACATAAAATTGAGGGGTTAGTTTTAGGCTGGAAGTTTTAATAGTTAAGACTGATGTGTTCTTCATTGAAGAACAATGAACAGAATGTTTTTCTTCCACAGACAAAAAGAGGGTCAACTATTGATGACTGAAAAGCTTGCTTTCTCATCCCCTGCCTCTTCATCACATGCCCTGGATAACCAGGTCTTGAGAAACAGGTGTCCCAGGGAAAAAAAGAAAACCAAAAAACTGTGAATCTTCAAACATCTGCTATCAGAACCAGAAATATATCTCCCAGCCTTCAGAAGCTGTGATGAGGGAGGTGAAGAAGGTGTTTGAAGAAAAGAAGCTAACAGCACTAGTGGTGAAGCACAAATCTTGTTCTGAGTAACATTGCTCAGGCCAAGGCAGCTGGCTAAGAAAAAGACATGTCCCTACATCAGGCCACAAACTCATACTTTTCTGGTTACCTGTTCAACATTCCAAGCAGCCTTTCCTCACCTTTCTGCTGCCAGGGTCTCTAGAGAGAAGCTCAGGGAGATCTTATCTTTCTAAAATTTCCTGAAAGGAGTTTATAGCAAGGTGGGAATTTGGTCTCTTCTCCCAGCTAACAATCATTAGGACAAGAGGAAATGGCCTCAATTTACACCAGGGGAGGTTTAGATTGGATATTGGGAAAAATTCTTCACTGGGAGGTCAAGTGGCTAAGTCACCATGCTTGGAAGCATTTAAAAGGTGTGTAGATGTGGCACTTGGGGACATGGTTTAGTGGCATCAGGTTTATGGATGGACTTGATCATCTCAGTCGTCTTTTCCTAAACAATTATGGGATTCTCCTAATTGGCTTATTGTGCAGCAAGGTACCAGCAATGCTACCATGTGACATTGCCACACAGCAACCACACAAGCTCTGTGGAACTGGATCTGTTTCTCCTTACATTCAGCTCACCACTGAGATAAGGAAATTATTTTCATCACAAAGGAATGCCTCAAAAAGAAAAAACATAAAGTCTGTGAGGTGCTGGGGTATTACAGAAGTGGGAGGCTTCATAAAAATATACAGTGGTTGTTTTTTTCTAAACTCTTCATCCTTTCCTGCCTTGGGATTGCATTCCACACCTAACACACTAAGTATATTTCTTCACCAAGATGAAAATACACAAATGTTTGGCAAATTGTCTGTAGACCCAGGGCGCATTTCCCATTAGAAAGATCCCACTGACAGAAAATATTTGCAAGGACAAATAGGTGGCAAAAGAAGTGTCAGCACAGTAAATCATCTTTTTTAAGTCATTGACAGTTTCAGTGCATATACATCCCTGCTGCCACCCCTCGCATGGCCTGGTGCTGCTGGGCAGGGACAGGATTGTCCCTGGGTCTCTGATGGGAAGCATGGGGAAGCACCAACCCACAGGTGTGCCAGACACAGAAAGGAAGCCAAGAGGAAAGACCAGCATTTGCCCAAGAAGCACAAGTCAAAAACCTCACAGAATAATTATTTTAAGATTACAATGAAGCACTTTAAAACAGAAATAATCATGACTGCTACAGGTCTCCCCAGAAGTCAGCTTAATCCTGCTGAAATCCAGACAACCACAAGCCATATAAGCAGCTGTGAGAGCCTCTACCTGGGTTGGACTACACATGGCCACTTTCTAAAAAAGCCCATTTCCCTTTATGAATAGGCATGATCTGCTTATTAAGACAAGAAGCACTTTCCCCCATCCCTCCCTCCTCCCTCCCTCCCTCGCTCCCTTTGTGGTGACTGCAGCAGGGCTGGTAAGTTATGCATGCTGGAGCTGTTCTTTTGTGAAGGGGAGATGTTACAACTTGTGTGATTTGCCATTATGCTGTCTTTTGTGACAATCCTGAGATGGAAGGAAATGTCTGGAATATTTCTGGCAAAAAAATTAAAAAATCCCAGGTCCAAGAAAGGATTCAGCAGAGGATGCTGGCATGCTTTACATTGGAGAGAAGAAAGACAAATCACACTTCAGTACCCTCACCCCCAAAGCAAAAAACCATCTTTATAAGCACATAAGGATTTTATAAATCCCTAAGTCCCTTCCTCTGAAAATACAAAACAGCTATCAAATTTTCTGAGTAGGGAAAAAGCCTTCTCTTACCCACTGATGAGCCTGTGGCCTGGATATCATGCTAAGACAACTTTGTCTAGAATTTACATTTACGATAGAACCTGGAAACAAAGTTAAATTCTTTATATCAAGTACTGAATTTCTGTATTCCCAGTTAGGGCTTACTCAGGAAAAGTGTAATTATTTTTATAACGTATTTTTCAATAATATTTTACATTTGACAAAGTATGCTTTACAAGATAAAAATCCACTCTCCTCAAAATAAAAACCAACCCAAGAAAAATTTATTTGGCAATTAAAGACATATATCATGAATATATTTCACCTTCGAAGTGAAGCACTCATCTGTAGAAATGTACTTTGATTTAGGTCTTACCTTTTTCAAGTGAACAGTTTGAGTGTCTCCAACACTACTGAAATTCAACCATTATTTTGATAAGAATAATGATTGTCTACATAGAAGACTCAAGGGGGAAAATATATCAGAGGTGACTTTGTTTACAGCACAACTGACCTTAAGTTTAAAACGTTTGAACAAGTTTTGTAGGCCAAATAATATATAGCACAAAAAAGGCTAAATTATCACAATTTGTGCTAGAAATCGGATGTTGCTTTATGTACTGAATTTCTATCTTTCTTTTCTAAAGTAACCATTGGAATAATTTTCTTACAGAATGATAGTTGCTATGACAACCATAGCAAATTTTCGTTTTCTGAAACAGATGTCTCATTTAGTTGAAAATTAGAATGTGAAAAACCCATGGGAAAAATTAATTCAAACTTTAACAGAACACTGACTACAATGTAATCTCTTATAGATTAACCCCTTAACATCTTACTGCACTCCTATAGTAACCTTCTCATAAATTCTAATTAAACCAGTTTAACCTCCTAGGAATGACCTTCGTAGCTATCATTAGCACTTTAGTTGTATTTGAAAGGATCAATTGTGTTATAATAGTAACAGAAAAAAAGTCATAGTCAAAAAATAATTGTCAAACATATTACCACCCTAATTATTTATTAGGGTTTTTTAAATTTTCTTTCATGCAGCTACTACCAGAAAGAAGTAACATGTAGCCCAAGAATTCTTTTGTCATTTAAATGGGGCTTTACTTAGTTTTACATGTGCTCTACTGCATAAGGGGATGCACCACACATATTTGATCTGCCCTTTACGTGAAAATGGAGGGTTTTTCACATTCAAACCACTGGTACCCATCTCTGTCTGACAGGCAGCCATACAAACAAGGGATACTTGACTGGGGAGAACTATCAATGCACATGGATTTTTGTATTACAAGTGATGAAGACTGAAATTTGATTCTCCATTGCCTTGATTCAATTTAAACATTTTAAAGAAGAATGCTTTAAACATTCTCAAAGAATGCTTTCCTTCCTTTCCAGCTCAAGTAGACTCTCCACAGTACCTTGGCACCCCTGCAAACAAACAGGGTAGAAAACCAGGAGGCACTCCCTGAAACACGTGCCTTGGCACTGCCTGCATGGCTGGGGAGTGCCAGCTAACACAAGAGCTACAAGATTTACTGCAGCAACTGCCTCTAGGCTGCCCAGCTGAGTAACTCTAACCTTGCCACCAGTAGGCACCAATTGCTCTCTTTGACTTCAAGGGGAAAGCCCAGTAGCCACAGGGAGCTATGGTAGTTTGACTGAACAGCAGTGATGCATCAAAGTATCAATGGACAGCATCCTGCAAACACCGTGCTAGCAAAAACTGCAGAACTGAAACACATTGTGCCTCCTAATTTCTATAGTTTCCTATAAAAATCTTTATTTATTTTTTTTTTTCAGCTGAAAGGCAAGTTCTCTCAGTAGAATTCCTTTGCTTACCAAATAAATTTCAAAGGTTCACAAACATATGCAACCTTGCTCCAGTCTTTTCTCCACAACTGCTGTCATTTTTCTCCTACAGGAAAATAAACAGATATTGATTGGTGACTGTCCAGAAGCTCAGTGGGAAAAGAATGGACCAAATCACCTTTCTCAGTCCTGCTTCTCTTCCTGATAAAACAAAATATTCCGTATTTAGAAGATTGGACTACCCATGCTGAAAGCCATACTGGCAGGAGTGACTGGTGAAGGGCCATGGAGCACAAAAAGCAGGTTCCACAGTGGCAAACATGGGCAAAACTCCAACACATCCTGATTCCCAGCCCAGAAAAACGCAGTGGTGGACACTTAAGTCTATTTTTTTCCTGGTCTTGGTATAATCTTACTATTATAACTAGCTACATTCCTTTGGGCAGGAGTGTTCAGTACTTAGCCTTTCCTTAGTAACTATTTTACTGAGTATTTCTATTAGTTTTTAACTCTACTTTCTGTCCAAGTAAGCATTCACAAAAGTTCATATTTTTAGGGTTTTTTTTTTGTATCAGCCATTTCATCTAAAGGAGTTGTGAAATAACACAGACCTTTGGTTTTTCTCTTGCATGCAAAAGAGCCATCCAAAGCAGGAAGGGAAAGGACAAAAGAAGCCATCAGGCCATTGGTGCTAGGAATGACTGCCAGGGCACTGCTTGTTTATAAGCTTTGAAATTTCATTCAACATTGGGGCATCTGAGCCAAACATAATTGAGATCTAAGGAAAAACAGGTTTCAGGAGTCTTCAGGAGCATGAGAAGATTTATATTACAGTGAACTTCCATTTGAGAGAGGCAAGGGTGGTGTGATTTTAGAGAACAGCAGTGTGCAAAAAGAATTAAACTATGCAAAAAAGAAATTTTATTTTTTTCATTCTTAATATTGAAGCCAGATCATTTTTATAAAATGTAAGGCCTTATAACTAATAAATGGAAATGATGCAACTCCAATCCTCTACTGGCCATAACACACAACTCTGCTTCCATGGGGAAGTTTTCCTTACTTGCTTTGCATCCCAAGTTGTCATTCTTGAAACTCTGAATCAAATTAAATTATTGTTTTCACAAAAGGAAAAAAGGATAAAAATCTGAGTATGGCCCTTTGTCAGTAATTATTTCTCTTGCAATTTGAGTTACACATGAAATCATTCATCTTTTGTTTAGTAAAGGATTTCATACAGCTCTGACCGCAAAGAAGAAAGAACGAGCTATGACTAATAGGAACTGATCATTTCTAAACATTAATCTGTTATAAAAGAATGAAAAATAAAATGAAATCTACTTTATCTTCATAACAGGAGTACAAGAACATAGCAGGTAAGGAGGAAAATTAATGAAAGATTGAATTTAAAATATGCCAGCACCAAATGCAGATAGTTTATCTCATTCTTCTGGAAGGCAAATTATTATGCCCCATCTGATATTTTAAAAAAATAATAAAACAAACAAAGGTATAAGCTAATTTGGAATAATTAGTCCAAATACTCAGTGCTGAGGGTGCAAATATAAAACTGTACAGACTTTCAGTACAGTCTTTGGGATTTAATGCAGAGATAAGGTCTTGAGTTCCTGATGTCTCAGAGCCTGTCCTCCCAGTCTATTGAATTCTCAGCATCTAAAACTGTACACACAGACAGGTTATCCAGCCCATATTTGAGATACTGATAGCTGGCAGTCACAGAAAGAAAGGTTAGGAGAGGAGTTAACAGCCCCTCTGTTCGCAGTACAGTCACCATCTCATTTTAAATATTAAAAAAAAAAAAAAATACAAGAAGGAAAAAAAATATTTGATGCCCATCTATGTATGGCATCTTTATGGCATCTTTATAGTTATTCACTGTCAGATGCCCAGACAGCTAAAGAAAAAGAATGTTCTTCTACGCTTCCAGATAGCTGTTGTTTGTTGTAGTCCCCTAAGACATTGCAGGTGTTTGCCACCTGAGTAGATTGAATATCCTTTTAGGGGGTATCCCAGAGGAAACATGATTAAAATATGTAGGATATGTAATAAGTGCCCTGAGAAACAACAAGAAAGGCTCTCACAATAGCCACTGAGTTACTGAACCCCCCAGTTACAGTCAGGCCCAAAAGTTACTCAGTTTAGTAATTCACCAGGTTTACATTCTTGTCTCAAAATACCAGGAGTAAGCAGGCCATATGGACTAACTGTCTGCCAGTTCTCTTCTGATTTTCCTCCATTTTATTTTTTTAACCTTCTTTTACTTAGACAATTTAAATCCATTTTGATTTAAACAAGCACAAAAACACTTCCAAAACTAATAAATTAATGCAATGTGTGCATATATGCATGAAATGCATTATTATTAATGTTTCCAGTTTAGCAACAGATGAACTCACCTCTCATTTAAAAAAGCACATACCAGTACTTCATATGCCATGTGTCTCCCTGAAGTGAACAAAATCCAAGCAATCCTAAATTCCATATTTATCTTTTCTCACAGTCCTAAATTCACTCCACAGTGCAGTGGTGGTTTGCAGAAGCAAACTGATGCAGCATAGTTTTTTCTATACCAAAAAAGTACATTTTTAACAGCTATCCTTCAGCTATCTAGGAAACTGAGACATCTGAAAAATGGTTTCACTTCTCTGATGAAGATTACACAATTAAAAATATTTGACATGCACAGGTGCAATCCAGTGTTGTAATATTCAGACAGCTTTTTCTGAACTCAGGAAAAAAGAGGGAATTGAAGACCTTCTGAAGAAGGACAGAAAGTCAAGAGGACTACAAGGATGTTGTGGGTTATGCAGGGAAGAAAAGTTGATGGGCCAGTTTCCAGATAGAGCTTAATCTGCCTACTGTGGTCAAAGACAGTAAAAAAATTAATACATCAGCAACAAAAGGATGGCCAAGGAGAATCTCCATTGGATGCAAGAGGAAACATGGTGACAAGGACTGAGAAAAGGCTGAGATACTCAGTGTTTTCTCTGCCTCACTCTAACAGTCAGACTGGTTGTTCTCCTTGTACTGAGCCCCTGAGCTGAAAGACAAGGACAGGGAGTAGAATGGAGCCCCATAATCCAGGGGGATATTGTCAGTGATTGCTACACAACTGAGACACACCCAAGTCTGCAGGGCTGGATTGGATCTACCCAAGAGCTAAGTGTCATCACATGGAGGACAACCAGGGAATCAGCCCCAGACAACCTGGGTCTGTGACAGACAGCTCCTGCTTGACCCACCCATCTCCTTCTGTGACAAGGTGACCCCCTCAGTGGATGAAGGTAAGGCTGTGGATGTGTTTCCCCAGACTTTAGAAAGCCTTTGACAATGTCTCCCACACATCCTCCTGGGGACACTGGCTGCTCATGGCCCTGCTTCACTGGATATAAAACCGGCTGGATGGGCCCAGGGACTGGTGGGGACTGGAGCCACATCCAGGTGGGGCCAGGCACCAATGGAGTGCCCAGGGCTCAGCACTGGGGCCAGTCCTGTTTAATATCTTTACTGATGATCTGGACAAGGGGATCGAGGGCACACCCCAGTCAGTTCATGGACAGCACCCAGCTAGGTGTGAGTGTGGATCTGCTGGGGGCAGGAAGGCTCTGCAGGGGGATCTGGACAGGCTGGATCCATGGGCCCAGGCCAGTGGTCTGAGGGTCAACAAGGCCAGGTCCTGGGTGCTGCCCTTGGCTCACACCAACCCCTGCAGCTCCAGGCTGGGGCAGAGGGGCTGGAAAGCTAGGAAAGGCCCTGGGGGTGCTGGGGACAGAGGCTGGACAGGAGCCCAGGGGGGCAAGAGGCCAAAGGCACCTGGGCTGTGCCAGCTGTGGTGTGGCATCAGGGCCAGGGCAGTGACTGTCCCTGTGCTGGGCACTGCTGGGGCCACACCTCAGATCCTGGGACAGCTTGGGAACCTCAGGACAAGATGGACATTGAGGGGCTGGAGCGTGTCCAGAGAAGGGAATGGAGCTGGGGAAGGGTTTGGAGCACCAGGAGGGGCTGAGGGAGCTGGGGAGGCTCAGCCTGGAGAAAAGGAGGCTCAGAGGGAACCTTCTGGCTCTGCACAACTCCCTGACAGGAGGGGACAGCTGGGGCTCTGCTCCCAGGGAACAAGGGACAGGACAAGAGAAAATGTCCTCAAGCTGTGCCAGGGGAGGTTCAGGCTGGACATCAGGAAAAATTTCTTCATGGCAAGGGTGGTCAGGCATTGGAAGGGGCTGCCCAGGGAGGTGGTTGTATCACCAGCCCTGGAGGTTCAGATGTGCAGATGTGCTTAGGAACAGGGTTTAGTGTTGGTCCTGGAAGTGCTTGTTTTATGTTTGGACTTGATCTTAGAGGTCTTTCCCAACCTAAATAATTCTATGATTGGCTTCAATTTTCTCTGATGTCTTAGTGGTGAAGAAAAATCCTCATTTTAATTCATTTTAAAGAATACTAATTTATTAAATGAAATCATTTATGAACAGCAATTCTAAAGGAAGTGTTCTGATGTTAAAGCAGTTTCACAAGTGGTAAATTACTTTCCCCCTTAAAAATCCAGGCAGGGAAAACAGAAAGAACTCGGACAGCTTTGTTGCAATTAGTTCCTGTGGCAGTGGCTCTATTTATGGTTTTTCATGTAGAACCACCATCTCCTTCTTGATGTCGTGACAACTTTACCGTGTCAAAACCTGGGGAAAATGCACACATACAATCTACCACAGAGTAGGGAGGCTGATTCTCACCAGGTGTTAATGGCTCAAAAGCTGGTGGAGCACTGCCAAGTTACTCCAGCTGAGAATCAGCTTCACATAGACCCACTCCAAACTAGTTGGTTATTTGTGTTTCTCTTGGAATATCCCCAAAGGGTTCATTGCAGTGCCCAACTGTGTTTACATCTTTGAAACATCCTGAAATTGCTGCTGTCTGGGACTACAGCTCAGACTACAGATAGAGCTGGTAGTTCTTTTGTTCAAGAAGAAAAAAAAATGAGGGGAAAAGGCAGCAAAACAACAACAACAAAAGGCACTTTAAAATCAGCTCTGTCTCATAAAATTAAACTTTCAAGCAAATGTGAAAAATAAAGAGAAAACTGCTGTGGTAGATAGCAATTTCACTCTTGTGGTTTATGAACTGCAGGAAAGTGAAGCCAATTCCCCATAGTGAGATTACAGGTCTCCTCTTCTACGGGTCTTAAATTAAAAACCAGCTGAATCCAAAGTGAGCTAGTTTACTGGATCAGAGGATTCAATTATTTCTGCTAAGTAACTGAACATGAACTACTTCCTTTTAATAATACACAACTAATAATTACTGCCCAAGAAAGGACTTTTTCCTACTAAGCTAATTAAACTAAAGCAATATATTTTATAACTGCTCTCAAATTTAACTAAAGTGAGGAACATCAAAAGAGCTTTACTGCAAAGTGGATGCAAAGAACTTTTGGCTTCATTAACTGCTTAAACTCCCCTTGCAAGAGGTCACAGTGACGTGTGTTAGAGAACTGATCCATGTCCCTAATACACAACATGCAAGAGGTGTCTAAACTACTGATTTTCCTCCATTGTGATACTTTGGGATTGAACTGTTCCAGACTCCTCAACACCAGGAAACACCAGAAAATTATATTTGAAAGAAAACATTTTCTGTGATGCTCATCAACAAGAAAATAAAATAAAAGCTATATTCTAAACTGCTGTGATTCCAGAATACCTAATAGGTAGAATTTATTGCATTGGTCTGACTGTGATAGTATTTATGGACTACAATAGATGTAGTTCAGTCTACATTTTCATTTGTTCACATACTTATTGCAGAGTTTAATTAGTTAATAACAACTATACTTCTTCAACATGATATAGAAAATTTACTTGGAGTTAACTAATTTTAATTTCTTTCCATGCACTTTTTTCAGAAATGTTAATGATTCTTTCTAATTCATTTCAGTCTCTGAATTTGTCTGGAAGCATTCATTAGAAAGACCTCCTGAATTCAGCATGATTGCTCATACAAGCAATAGCACCTGTATACTCAGAGCCTGCTGAATGACATTCACATCTGTATTTTCAAATCATGCAGAAAATTAAATGCTTTCCAAAATAAATTTATCACACCAAATGCACCAATTTAAACTAATTTTTTCTTTGTTAAACAAAAGAAAATTAAGGATAAAAATGATCCTGTGATCTAGTCCTGATTCTAAAACAGCCAGAATGTTAAATCTCACTTTCAGCCACTGGAAAACCTTTAACACTCTAGAAGTTCAGTATTGTTCAGTTCTCCACACCACTTTGACTGAACAGCTGAGCTTAATAGATCAAAATAATTTTACAGGAAAAGCCATGTTTATGTTCTTCCATATGCTGCAGACTAAACTAGAAGTGCATTGTGGTTTTAAGTCATTTTAGAAGCACCATTTACAAAATGGAAAATGGTTTCTTGTAAAAGAGGAAATAAAAATATCACTCTAGCATTCTGTTAATATACTATTAAACTTATATCTATGTGCCCCAGACTGATAACATATTTTAACAGGATGATGAACTTTCTCTCCTTAATATGTTGCTATTTCTTACACATCTGTCATATCTTACATACCTTATACTGAATGCCTGAAATAAAATATCTTCAGCATTCTCACCACAGTAATACAGCCACATCAGGTAGGCTTAGATGCCAAACTTCTCTCAAAAATTTCTGAAACCTGAGATGCTTAATTTCTAAATAATGAGAAGGGTCTATTATTCCCACTGACTACTTTCATTTTTTTTCAAGAACCACCTCAAGTCTAACTTAATTACTTCTATTGCCTGACTCAAAGTCACTAATTAAAACAACATCAAATAGTTCCTAACTTTAAGAATCAGGGAACATCTATCACTTTTAAAACGTATTTTTGAGCAACCAAAACCCAGCAGTCTATAATTCATCCACATCCAGGATTTCTGCATCTATCCAAACAAAACTGTAGCACAGACATGCAAACAAGCCACCTGCTCAGAAATCTACTTAATCTGAAGTTTGAAAGAATTTTAGAGTGAATTTTGTTTCAGGAAACAGTACAGAAGCAAGTGCACTTCAGTTATTTGTATTTTTATCTTTTGACTCAGCGAGGGTGCAGCAAGAAAAGAACATAAAAGGATCAGGTATTTTACTAAGAAAAACGTGTAGTATGTTTTTTTCCAGTAACAAAAACTTTGATTCCCTATATATTTTTGTTATATAGAAGATGCTAAATAGGTTTTTTTATTTGAAAGGGAACATAAGAACTAAGAATTGGAATGGTCACTTTGAGGCAGAAGTTCTTACTCTCTCTGAAGTCTGGGAAGTGAAACCCAGATTGTAACATCTTGAGCTGCTGCTGCTGCTGATCTATATGGAAGCCAAACTCCCAGCTTGGGGGGTTTATTATGTTAAATGAAGTCAATGTTTTATCTTGATACCCTTTCATTTTAATTGATGTTCACCTCAATGACTAAAAATTTGTACAAGGTCCCAGAAAGTAAACATTAGGTAATTCATCACTGGCAAATGAAAGCATGTCTGTCTCATGAAATGAATCTATAAATCTTTGCTGATGGAAATTGAGTTTAGTGAGGAATGAAAAAGTCTGTTACAGCTGTTCTTGAAAAGATGGAGGAGGAGGGCACTGAAATGGAGACCTAGGCCTGGAATCTGTGCGGAACCAAAATAAGGCTGACTCAAGTTTGCCCCTTTGCATGCTCTTTGAAACTGCCCTGATTGCACCTGGAAGTTACCAACCTTTCTATGCAAAGTGCACATGCACACACACAAAGAAGAAAGAGAACATTTGACAAGGAGTCAAATAACAAAGTCACCTACTCTGTGATAAAACACAAATCAGACAAGAAAATAACAACTCAGACAAGAGTTACATACCCACAGCTAAGCACTACTGAGCACCCTGGATGCACAACTTGAGTAAAGACACTTGGCTGGAATAGTCCAGACAACTGCAATGCACCAAGAAAAGAGACAACAGGTTGGAACAAATTTCCAGCTCTCCAGCCAAAGAGGCATGATGGTTTGGAGAATAAGCCCCCTGTTGAGGCTGCTTTGGGCTGATACTCACTGATGCAACCTACATGTTGATGTCCTTTAGACTGGAAGGAATTCATCCATCTCCTCTGACAAAGCCAGAGCTCACAGGATGGGCTTCACCCAGTTTGCTAAACTTCATAAAAACAAGACTTGAACAGAAAGAAACTGGTCTCCACACCCCCTTAACTTTCTTCCCTCAGCTCCTAATTTTGGAAACATAATGTGGTACCAGAGCTGTTTGTCCATGTGTAAACATGCGAGGACAAATCTAATCAACACTCCATTGTAAGGAATCTACAAAACCCCAGGAGTCTAGCCCAGGCATCTGTCACTGCAGGACAAATGGTCACAAATGCGTTTCTATGCTGACATTAATATTTTCTCTCCCATCTTCTCTGACTGGGAAATTAAGAGTTTCTGAAGTTCAGAAGGCCTTTAACAAAAGAATGAAGGAGGAAATGAGAATACATAGATCCTAGAAAAAAAAAAGAAAAATGAGGTTCTGCTTCACAGGAATAGATCGTTCCAGAAAATTGAAGCCAAGTAAAAATCCACTCTGGATAATGAGTCTGGAGGCAATCTCATACAATAGGGCTTCTTTAAGCTTTCCAGACCAATATGTCATTTAGAATAATGAAACTGTCATATGTTTCCAAGACAGTTTTGATTGTCCCCTCCTTTCCCACATGGTGGAAAATAGAAAAAAAGTGCTGAAAGAGATAAAATGCTCTCCTGACACCTTGTATGCCTGCTTGAAAGCAGGAGGACCAAAGTTTCTCCTGCAGCTGTATACATCTGCTTACAACTATTATGGAAAATTAGTAGCTAGGAAAAAGATCTCTTTCTGCCACCTGCATTTCTTTTGCACTATCAAGTAAAATGTGTGCTCTCATCTTGTCACTAATGCTCAATAATCCACTTTTTAACAGGATGGCCACTTGCCATTTTCCACAAGATCAGAGCATACACACAGTATACCTGTCCTTTAGCAGAGGCACATCTTTTCTACAAACCTCAGAGACCTGCTCTCATGTCAATACATAAATGCGCATGCACTTTTATAGGCATTTCGTTTTTACATGGCAGTTCTGGATAACAATTGTAATAGGATTAATACACAGTGGACTCATTCAGCAAGCACAGCAGATCTTGTGCACTGAATGTATCAGGTCTTTTTGTGCAAACACAGTGTGTAATTGTGCAATTAAAATCTTTGGCAGTACAGAACCAAGAGTGGATGCTGTAGTCTATCTTCAAGCTGTGGTTTGAATGTGGCTTGCACTACTAAAGTACTAAAAATTCTTACCTGCAAAATAGTACTGGTGGGGGGCAGGGGGCAGGTGAACTACAGTAGAAGCCTGAATATCTGTAACTCAAATAATCATTAATAAATTATTAGTATGGTTCCATGAATGATGCCATCATTCATGTAGATGTAGAGCTAATACCCTGTCTGATAACACAGAATCCTCTCTGATGACAGACCTTCTGCTTCAAATCCAAATTCAAACTTCCACTATTATCTCAGATTCCTGACTTCTGAACCACCTCTTGGGACCATCTACTGTTTGTAGTGAGTGTGGTAACAACAGCAAACTCCCTGTTGCAAGGCTTTTGTTGATACCTGCCCATTTCAGGTGTCCGCCTGACACACAGTCCTAGCTCCATAGTGGAATTGACAGAATCACAGAAAGATGGCTCAAAAAGGACTTCTGGAGATCTCCAGTCCAACCTACCACTTACGGCCTCTCACCACCAGTTGATCTGGTCAGCCATGACTGTCTAGCCAAGTCTTGTAAACACCTAAGAACGTTTTCTTTGCCACCTCTCTGGTGCTCCTGCTTGCTATATTTTTACTTCTATTACATGGGGTTTTTTGTTAATGGAAAATGACTTCATCCTTGCATAGTCTTAGCCCTAATTATATGGATTACACGGAATTATTTGGGTTATTCTATCTGCCAGTTTATCTATCTTCCTAACAGTTCAAAACAAGAAGGGTATTTGTAAGAAATACTTCGGGGGTGGATGGTCTGAGACAGGACAGAGACCTCTATAGTCAAGTTACGTGTTAGTAGTTTATTGCAGGGTGTGGGAGAGAGAGAGAGCCTGCTATGAGCCAGCAGATAGAGCCCAAAGCAGAGAACATACAAAAGGGGGTAAAATATGAATACATGAGTTCAAGACTTAAGATAGCTAAGAAAGAGAGTAACAGAACAGAAGTGAGAGAGCCGGGGAAAAAGAGACTGAGCTCCCCTTTACAACTACTTATATAACCTATACCTTTGAATATTCTATTTCTTTACTAACCAATCTTTCTAAATATACTAATACAGTAACATTTGTGTGTGACCTATAGAAATCACTGTTTTTGCATATTTTTAGTTATCTCAGGGTCCTTCCGACCTTTCCTTATAAGGCTGGGAAGAGGGGTCTCAGCTTGGTTTTACTGGGGGAAAGAATGTGTTCTGGCATACCAGCCCGGTTTCTTTGAATTATTCAAACCGTGCTTTCATTTGCATTTCTTCCTTAGCCTTTCTGGCTAAAGAGTCATATTTATGATTTCTTTCTAATTCTACCTTCCCAACAGGTATTTAAAAGTACTTTTCAACCAGAAGATTTCCATTTCACAATAAACATTTTTGAGGAACTAAAGTCTTCTCTTTCACAATCACAACAACTACGGCTACTGTCGGTACAAGATATTCCAGGTCTGCGAATATGTTCTGGCCATGCTCTGGTTTTTGCTGGGATGAAACCCAAGTGCATTTCTTTGTGACTAGTTTTTGAAAAAACAAATAAAAAAATCAGGGTGTCCAGCCTTTATACTGAAGAAGACCCAACAGTTCCAAGCATCTGAACTGTACTGAAGGAAGTGTACTGGGAAGAGCAGTTCCAGCAGGTCAGGGAGTGATGCTGTCCCTCTGCCCAGCCCTGTGAGGTACATCTGGAGAGCTGTGTCCAGCCCTGGGCTCCTCAGCACAGGAGGGACAGGGAGCTCCTGGAGCGGGGCCAGCAGAGGCTGCAGAGATGATTTAGGGCCTGGAGCATCTCTGACAGGGAAAGGCTGAGGGAGCTGGGACTGTCCAGCCTCGATAGGAGCCCCAGCTGAGAGGGGCCCTCAGCCCTGGGTGTCCCTGTGAGCAGGGAGGGCTCAGAGCAGGGCCCAGGCTCTGCTCCAGGGGGCTCAGCAATGGCACCAGAGGAACGGGCAGGGACTGATCCCAGGAAGTTCCACCTGGACATGAGGCAGAACTTCTGTCCTGGGCAGTGACTGAGCACTGAACAGATTGTCCAGAGAGGGTGGGGAGTCCAGACCCATCTGGACAGAATCCTGTGCTGTGTGCTCTGGGATAGCCCTGATGGTGCAGGAAGGTGGGACCAGCTGCCCCACTGTGGTCCCTTTCAGCCTGACCCATACTGGGATTCTGTGAAGCACATTGCATTCTTACTGATACCCTGCTCATCCAGATCTGGCAGCCAGCCCTATATGCACTGTGAGAAGCATCATGCCTCTAGGCCAAACAGAGCTACCCTTTGCATTCCACATCTCTCTGGACACATTTAAAATCTTGGTATTCCTGAGTTTCTTATGGAACTTCTAATGTTTTTACAGTTCTCCTCCTTATCATCTATCCTGATAATCCATGGTCCAAGATATAGCTTTTGCAAATACTAATTCTGAATAAGCTTCTTTTGTGCATTGCAAGTTACATTTTAAAACAGCAGCTCCCTGCTCAATGATAATACTTGAGTAATTAACAATTAAGACAGTTAAATTTTTTTACTGAGTAGAGATTTAATCTAGCACTTGAATTCTTGCCCTTGGAGCCCAGGAGAGTTAGAACATTGGTGTCTAAGACAAAACACTGTCCCATTTCTTCTGCACAATTAAAAATAACCACTTAGTTTTAGATAGTAATAGAGGACAAAATACCAAGTGCTATTAAAAATATTTAATCACGCACAAATAGTACATATTTAAAAGATGTTAGAGACTGGCATGTTATGCAAACCAATTAAGTTCTCATGGTTTAATTTGCAACAAAAACATTTTAAATAGAAGTAAAATCTAATGTGTACAGGTTATATGTAGAAATGCAGATGGCTACAGGGAAAAGACACTAAGTTAATGCTGCCTGGCTTTCACTCAGACCTTACTCCATCATTCTCAAAATACTTTGCAACTATTGATTAACATGCTTTATGCATAAGGGATATCTCTAGCTTGTAATTATTTCCACAGAGATTCAGTGCTGCAACCAGAAATGGAAGGTCTAGATGTATATTTTCTAAGCAGAAAAAGAAAATTATTTTAGGATACTTGACAAGCAATTGCATGAAATTTAACTTTCTTACAGAGTTCTGAGACCCTAAAGAACTTTAGATTTTGAAGCCTTGACTATGTTCATAAATATTTTATAATGGACTAGCTTGATAATGCTAGGTCTAAAAAACAGACTCACCATGTAAAGTTCATCAAATTTCTGTACCTTTTTAGAGATTACATTACTATGATGTAGAAAGAAACTGAGATTGATTTCCCAGAGAGGCTACAACAAACCTCTCTTTTCAGGGCAAACAAAGTATAGCAACAGAAATGCCAAAGAACAGTGGTGCTCACTAGGCACATAAGTATACTACAGCCTGAAATACAGTAGCAGCTAGTTAAACCCCCACAAAACAGCTGTTTGTCTTCCCAAGCTTTCTGACTGTTGGGCTAGCTGAATGAGACTGCAACTTCTGCATCTGCTGCCCTGATAGATTAATGAAGGACTGTTATTTCTACTGTTGATGTTTCCACTGGACATGTCATAAATTGGTGTGGGAATTTCATTCAGCGTTGCTGAATAGTGAGTGAAAAAAACCGGTTTGGCTGGAAGACTTTCATCGAGACTCTCTCCCAGATGGAAAAAGCAAATATCTTCAGGAGACCTCACAACATTCAACTTCCTGGACCATAAGGCGGTGGGAGATGAGTTAGCAACACTGTGAAAAATGGACTGTGGAAGTGTAGCTGTAACCTTGAGTTGCAGAAAAGATGAAAAGCTTTCTTTTTACTTGAAGGATAAGTCATGGCAGATAGCTCAGGCAACTTGTGCAGAGTGACAGGGTAAGTTCACAGAGAGAATGTGGTAGAGCTGATTTTACAGAAACCTTATTTATGGGTTAGTGGGTGAACAAAAGGTTTTCCCAACAGGTTTTTGCAGATATAATCACACACAGAAAGTTCAAATGCTTCTCTTTAGCCTCTACATAGTGCTACTTTATAGATAGCGTTCTGCTTTAATTTAATTTCTCTAGACTTCCATGTGACTTTTGGTACTTTACTGCTTGGAAAATTATTACTGACACTGGAAATATGGTGCCTGGTTACTAACACTGCAATGAAGATATGAGGTTGCCAGACATATTGTAAACAGAGTATAATTACAATCTTTACAGTTGAACGTCAAAATGGGAAAAGATGCCAAGTGGCATTTCTCAGAAGTTAATATTGGGACTGATACCATCTAACACCTTCCCAAATAATCTGGAAAATTAAGTAAACTGCTCATTGACTACATACATTGTACACACAAGAGGAAGATGAACTACAATAGAGCAGGTTGGCAGAGGTCTATTGGAGGTCTCCAGATCTGGAGGTCTGAGAGGAAGAAATAGAAGGGTTTTTAAGAGGGAAACTAATCTAGACAAATGCAAAATAATAAGCTCAGACAAAATTAGCACCCATCTCAAGTAACCAAATGGGAAAAATCCAATTTTCATTAAAAAAGAAAAAAATTCCAAGAGATTTCACAGTTTATTCACACTTAAAATTCACATCGGGGTATATGCATCAGGTTTGACAACTTGTTTGCTACATTTCAGCCTGATGTGATGTTAAAATGAAGAAAAATATATTCCCTTAAAACCCTGCCTTTTAAAATACATTTTTGCTTATTTTAAGCATATACCAAATGCTCACAAAAGACCAAATTTATAGGCCTATCAGCAGAAATAATAAACAGCAATGTGACATTAGTAAGAGACCCAGAAGCAGCACATACAAGGAAGTCAAGAACTAAAGTCTATCTGCATCCAGTACTGTCACAGGGTTCTAAGTGTTCACTATGCAGTAGAGAAAAATCCATGAAATATTAAGCTGTTACTGAGTTGTTGACTTTAGTTTAGAAGCTCAGCTAGACCTTGGGGAAAGTTATTACATTACAAAAGAAAGTAAGATTGTGAGGGATATGCAATTAAAGACCTTCAGAGTTGCTGGAATAAGCTTGCTGAATTAAATGACTACTGTATACACTAATGAACCTCCAATATTATCTGTAGGATGGTCAAAAGAATGTACCCTTGCAATGAAATAAACCTATAATTTAATAAACTCACCAAGAATAGAAAACATATTTTATGACATAAAAGCCCCCTGCATAGATTGTTAAACAACTGCTCCTGGCTCAGAGTTTGAAGAGCACACCATCTTTTCCCCCATCATTATTTGGTTAACCATACCTACCCACAGTACAGTACATTATTTTGTCACAGGAACAATTCATTACAAGAAAATATAAGAACTTTATCAAAGTGAGTGTTACTTTTCTTCCTAACACAGCAATCCAAATACAGCTGATGCAGACAAAATAGCTGATGTGATAGCAATCAACGATTTTTTTTTTTAATGTATGCTTAAAAACCTGCTTACCAAGGGGAGCCATATATTCTGAATCCCCTCACCGTCACTTCAGAGTCTTGAAGATAGATGCAGTTTGTTAGAAGAGATTGTACATTTTCATAGCTCTCTGGCTTCAGCTTAGAAACAGAGGGGAAATAGTAAAAGTCCTGCTTGATTAAGTCAGCCATGAATTCCTGGTCAAAGGTCAATTCATGATTTCCTGCTATCACGATCTTGTATTCATAGGGCAGGCTACCTAAAACAGTGAAAAACAAACAAATTACTTGTTTTATGGAAAACTTGATAAAAGCAAACAAATAGACAAAGTGTTATTGATTCCTGTAATATACTCACATATTTGAAACAATTGAGCCTACCCCTACTACGTTACTGTAATTCCTGCTGATTTCAGGTAAATGACATTACTGTCTTTTTCATGGCACACTATGATTTAGCATGCTTAGCATTAATGTGTTGAAATTACTTTCAACTCATCAACCTTAAAAACCAGTCTGCAGACTTCTGCTCTACTATTTACTTCTAGTTAATTGCCATTTGTGCTGCAAGTATCATTTACTGTGACAGTGATGATAACTCTTTGACAGAAATTAGGGTTCAAAGAAGATCAGCCGTAATTCTTCATAAAATCATGTCAGCTCTGTTCTCCCATAGCTGAGGTCTTTGTCAGCCTGTACTGATGAGGTCTAACACCCAGAACTTGGATCAGCCACAGAGGTCTTTGTCTGACATTGCCCTGACCAATCCTTCAAGAACGGCATGGATTCAGTTTGGCTGTCATAAATCCACATCCTGTAGTGAAATCTCACCATTTGCCTCTATCCCATGTTTTTTTCCCTGCTCCATTTTCTCAGTGACTTCCTTAGCTCCACGGACTATAATTTAAAGTGATTCATGTTCAAGAATATTTTACAACCCGTATTTAGTGAAAAACCTTAGAACAACCTCCTGATGAAGGCAAGAATATATATGCCCACACACGTGGGCTCTTCCTGAGAGCAGCACTGAAACAGAAATTTTCCACCTCACTCCACATTTGGTTATTCACTGGATTCCGCCCCTGAGAGCTGGCACTGTCTGTCTCAAACAGGTCAGCACAAACCTCCCAAGCACATCTGGGAGGAAACAAATACAGAAACTGTGCAAAACCGCATTCATTAGCTCTGCTTCTAGACTGTTAATTTGTATCAGAATGAAGGCAGTCAGAAGAGGTGACTGGGACCAGAAAGAAATATTTTATTGAAAATTAAAGCTTCCTTGCATAACACTAATTTTGTGGGCTTTTAATTTTAGAAATCCATTGTTGATAATATAAAAATCCTTAGCAATGGCCCAAGCTTAACCTGGAATAGTTAATATGCAATGGCAAAAGCTGGTATGAGTAGAACTTCAGAATAAAATGCAACAGTATGATTCAGAGTAATTGAAACCAAAGACAAAACAGTGCTAGCCTTAGGGAGGTGACACAGGACTGAACTTTGTCGTATGAAGACGTGGGTGATTCTGAAGTACAAGTTTCAGATGCTTGTGACACCTTTATCAGGAAAGCTGATGGTATGGGTTCCAGTCTTTTCTACGGACCAAATACAAATGTGTCTCTAGAATATTTAACAAAATCTCTTTTCAGATTTTTATAATTACATGTTAAATGTTCAAGATTCAATGATTTACCTGAAAGGATTCTCTGTTTTGCTTCTGAGACACTTAGAATTTAGCAGATGTGTACTCCACCTGTACAAGTTTCTATGTGTGTACACGCATACACACGCATGCTAAAAATGTTATTTACATGCTGTGATATGTATGGGCATCTTCAGGCCTTAAAGGAATAAAGAAATCCTGTATCCCACAATATTGTTACAAACTCCATTTCTGTTCTGTTTGGTAAATCTTTTCCAGCTCAACTGATCCATTCATCTAGCAGCCAAGAACCTGTATGAGCTGGTTATAGTTGTTGCTTCCACTAATGTATTTATGTCATGTTGCTGTCTGTGGGTGTTACTTAGGCAAATTAACGAATTACTCTAAATGTACAGTTACATTTATTATAGTGGTGGCCAGAAGCACTACTGTAGTTACAGGTCTGTCAGCTTTTCAATTTATAGCAGTGTTTATGATGAGTATGCAACTCAGTTCTTTGGTTTTTTCTTTTATTCCACACTGGGTTTTGGTATTTCCTTTTGTTTGTCTCCTTAACTATACTTTTTACCCTTTAAATCTTAATTTTTTGACTAACAAAAGTATTTTTGCTGCTTGTTCATAGATTTAGCAATATTTTGTTCAAACCTTGTTCCCTGGAAGACTTTAGAATGTGCCTTGCTTTTTGCTCCAAGTGCTCTTGAAGTACAAAATCAGACTTAAGTATAAATGTTTGAAGCTTTGCTTCTGCTTGGGCACTGCTGTTGTGAAGTTATGTGTAAGGAACAAATTTTTGCACCATTTGTAGCCCTGGATTCCATTGGCTAGGAGCAGGACATTCCCAAGACCACATAATCTTAGAACAATTTTATGACTGTGTTCCCATCCACAACCCTAGACCAAACACTTTTCCATTTTTTATCCCAACAGCTCTTGATCGCAGATAATTCAACACTTCCAGGTTCATTAGTTATTCCTACAGTTGCACCCAGGACGGAGTAACTTCACTCAAAAAGACTGTGCAGTGAGTCTTTCCAGCCATGGCACCCTGGCTATGTTAATCACCAGCTGAACAAAGGAGGTGATCCTTCTTCTCTATGTAGTGCTTGTGAGACCTCCTCTGGAGTGTGGGGTTCCATCCTGGGCTCTTCAGTGACAGGAAATCTACTGAGAAGCTGAGGCAAGTCTATCAGAGAGCTGCCAAGGTGGTTGGGATGAGGGGAGAGACTGAGATCTGAGGCTGTTCATACCCAGAGAAGAAGCAGAGCAGACCCTGCTGCTGGTCTGCAACCACCTGAGCTCAGGAAAACACAAGAGCAAATCCTTCTCAGAGGTGCACAACAAGCAGCAACAGACGCAAGTGGGAACATGCAACAAGGAAAGAATTTTACAGTGAGGATGGTAAAAAAGTGAAATAGGTACCCAGAGCAGCTGGGAATTCTCCCTTGAAGGCACACAAGGTTCACCAGGCCAAGGTTCTGGTCTCTAACTATGCCTACTTTGAGGAGGATGCTGGACTCAATGTCCTCTAGAGGTGTCCTTCATCCTCCCTGATTCTCTAGGTTCCTGTCAGTCCATGCCAGAAAACAAACCAGAATTTTAAAGAATCTGCAGTGCTAAAACAAATCCAGACCTCATTTTGTGTTGTGATTGTAATGGAATAAATCTATGGCAGACAGGCAATTTTACAGAACTAGAGAATATGTTACATTAACTCTGGAGTAGGTTTCTCATACTATCCATCTAGAAGTTGAGTAGGACTAAATCCCCAACTGATAATCAATTAACATTTGATGCTAGCATATGGCTTTGCTGGTGGGCAGGTAGCAAACTCAGTATTAATACAGAAGCTCTGTGTATACAATGATATTAAGGAAAACTTATGGCTGTCATAGGAATTCTGCACACATATCCAGGACAAAATTAATTCCCCAGAAAAAACTAAGGCAGGAAGCATGTAAGAAACAGATCTGCCCTTCAGGAGTGCCAAGAAACACATTCAAGAACATATGCTATGGGAGTCTAAGATGTAATTTCAACCAAAGAATCAAAAAAAAAGAAGAAAAAGTTATTAATTTGGGGAAAGTTACAGTTTTGTCTGATCTCTTCTTTTGACCAGCCAAAACAAGGCAAGTGGTTTTGTCTAAAATCCAGGGATTCTTCTGTTCTTGGCACCTGAGAAGATTCTTCTAAAATATGCCTCTAATCTGGACATAAACTGCAACTAGAATAGATTGGAAAAATTTTACCTAAAAATTTTTCTGTACTAAAACACTACTTGGATGGAATAGGATATATTTGGAAATTGACACAGTCTTTCTGACATTACTAAGAAAAAAAAATTAAGTAAAATGTTCATTTGAAATATTTTGGGGTGAATAAAAATTTCATTTCTAGTCAAAATTTCACTTTTTTTTTCCTTAAAATAAGAGTTGTTTTTTTTTTTTCTTCTCATGTTTAACTTGCAAGAAACTAAAATTATTTTCCTCCATAATCAACCTCTATCCACTTCATCCTATTTGGATTTGGAATGAAATATTTACAAACCAACATCCTGTCAGAAACACACTGGCTCAGATTCAGCCCTGGGTTTCAGAGCTTTCTCTTTCAGGGCACATTCAACTTCTGCCTCTGCCAATTTGGAATGAGGCTCCAAGCCACCATCCACTCTGTCATCCTCTGTGTTAATGTAGGATAAGAGGTTTCTCCCATCCTTTTCCTTCTTCTTGGCTACATGGCTCTTTATCTTTCCTGCCTTATTTTCCCCTTGCCATTTTGTAATCTTCCCTTATATGCCATAAAATGCTGGAGACACATTATCTTGCCCTTAATTTAGAAGTTTGACCAAAATACATACTTTTTTCTTAGGGAAAACACAGAACTTGTAGAAGTACAATGCTTTAGACTTCTGTCTCTTTGTCACTCCATATCTGTCTGAAACCGCCCAACAGATTGAAAAGCCATTTACTATATAAAGACCTCAAAGGTAATTATGTTCCCTTAAATGTCCTGAAAGTGTCTAAGGTGAGTAATGCTCAGTCTGAAAGAGCGGTTTCAAAGGAATGAAGCAACTTGGAACCCACAGCAGGTCTACAAGACAACATCCAAGAAGTCAGGCAGCAGTGGTTCTGCTTCCAGAGCAACCCATCACACAAAAAAAATCAGCCCTAAACTGCCTCCATCGATATACTTTCTTATTATTTGAGACTATTTTACTATCAACAAGCTCAGGATATCCTATTTAACTTATATATAGCCAGATATATCATCATCTTACATACTTCTTCACCCATGTAATTTTTGTCGGTTTACAGCAAACCTTCCTCAGAGAGCTTCTTAGCCTTCGTTTGTTCAGTATAAGAATGTGACAACAGTTCTGGTAATATAATATGCATAGGAATATATATATTCTTTAGCTAGGAACATCTTTGTTTATTCCTTTCATTACTGCAGATTACTAATTAAGAAAATCAACAAAACATCTAATTTTTGCATCTTTATGCACCAATTACAAAAAATATTGTGGCAATTTTTAACTTCCAAACTCCAGTAGGTTCTTTTTACGGCGAACGTAATTTTTACAAAATAACTTTAAGTGTTGGGGAACCATTGCTTGAACTAGAGGCTGCATAATGCAGCCTGCTGAGCAACACTGTCTGTTTACTATTTCTCCACAACTGAGTTTGTTCAAAGTGGAATTCTGTGTGCTTAAGGGTTCATTCTGTTCTATCAGCAGCCCAGTAAATCAGATCAACACTGCAAATAATCCAAGTGCAAACTCATGTTGTCCATACTCCAGGCTCTTCTTGTACCAACTAAGGTATCTTTTATCAACCTCCTCTGAAGCTCACAGTTGTTATCAACTCTCAGCTTTGCTGAGCTAAATGCAGACTTTTACAAGCAGATGTGTTTTTGCTTCTCTCCTGATATTTTGTACTGAGCAGAATTTTTAGTATTCATTAAAAGAAGTGACAATCATATAAGTGCCCACTTAGTGCTTCTTCCCTCTCATTTCAATCTTTTAGAATACAGCAGTGAGTGATACAGTGGAAAGACTGTATAACTGTCTCAGATTGTTTTTTAGCATCTTTTTGACAGTTCTGTGTTTAAACACTGGGGCTGATGTCTGGGAAATTCACATTAACATACTTGTTGTATGGTGTGTAATCTGGAATAATACTGTAAATGAACACTCCCTCCGAAGTCATCTGTAACCTTCCACCTCTAGCCATTCTTGCATTAAAAAAGCCAGTAATTATACCAAACAGCAAACACATAAAACACTGCTCACGTTGGTAAAACAGGATTCCTTAAAATAGAGGAAGGCAAATCAAACTAAAAAAACACCTGATGATAATCCAGCTTAGGGTCTTTGATATACTCTGCTTTATACACATCCACACACATATAATAATTGGTCAAAATAACTTCTAAAGGAAAAGTGGCTTTCTTTTAGCCTGGTTTATTTAATTACCCTTTAACTATGCAGAACCAGCCCAATGCATAACTAGGCCATTAGAGTAGCTACAATGAGGCAAGACAAAAAGTAACATGGATCTGCGCCTTCTGTTCAACTGTGGTCTTCAAGAGATGTCTACAAAATTGCTCGACTGCAATGTCTACCTGGACTGAACCTTGCTTTGATGTGTCCCTTTAGCTTCTGGCACCTGATGCCTTGAAAGCCACCAACTACGTAAGTCATAGTCCATTTTCATAAGTATTTTTGGGGTTTTTTCTACTTCCTGGGATAGTTATAGTCTTAAATTTTCCTACCATATCTTTTCTGCCCCTGGAAATATTCTAGTTTTGGTTACAACTTGTATCTGGGGACCACAAAAGGGAAGGAGCTGGGAAAACTGAGTTAAACACTGATACAGATTCCTATTCAGATCTTCAAATCCCACAGAAGTGCTTTCAGCATGTCCCACTTGTCACCTTCTAGAAGGGAAGACTACAAAGAGCTGTGTGTCATGTCAGCATATGAGGTGCACAGCACTAACAGCCATGTTTAATGTTTGTGTACAATGCTGCACAGTAAGCATTCAAAGTGCTGTGCTGAGAATAATTAATCCTCCAACACATTCATGCGGTAGGTGGATCAAGCATCATTTTCACAATTTCACAAGGGGGAACAATAAAGAGGCTGTCAAATCTGAAGATGACTAACTAGAATTTGGTTGCCTGTCTTCCTCAGACTCTTTCAAATATCTCTGCCAGAGGCGATGACAGTTCACAGACTCACATCCCAGATCTTTCCAGCTCCGTTGTTCTCTTCACTTCTGCGCCACACTGCCTTCCTAATGCTACCCTTGTATGTTAGTCTGGGATAAGACTGGGTATTTTTATTCACTGCTCATTTGAAGGGTCAGGGACCTCAGTATTTATGAAAACTCATACTCAGAATCCTGGAGTTTGGCTACTTTGCAATGCATTAGTAGAAGGAGGCAAGCTCAGTATTAGTACAAAGTACAAGAAATCCCCCAGAAGCACATATGTTTGGAAGGAGGAAATTAAGAAACAATGCTTTAGCACCCATCACCTCTACAGCTTCTCACCACTGACACCAGAGGTGTACGTGGAAAATAGTTGCATTGGATCATCTTCCCAATACGGGGATGCAACTCAAATATTCCTGAGACTCACAGAAGCCAGTTTAATATTCTGAAGTTCCTAGAACATCCTAACTCCCCAGAACTGGAGAAATATTGGGAGAGTATGTTGCAGTGCAATTTTCTGTGTCTGAGCCCTGGATGTATAAATGCATCCAAGCCACCACACATTTAAGAACTGCAGTAAAAAACAGCACATTTTTTAGTATGCCCAGTCTTTTAAAATTGACATCTGTTCTAAATCCCTACACAGCTCAATGTTTTTCACTGCATTTTCAAAGCCATTCTTGTGTAAATAGATAATTAGTGCTTAAATACTTCTTTCAAAGGGTTTCTACATTAACATAAAAATAGTGTAATTACCGATGGTCAAAATAGCATGACTACAATATATAAATTCTAATCCCTTTTGCTGCTTTGAAGCTGATCTTTTTCATCTTTAACATGATTTCATCCTATTTTAAATGTATTACTGAACTTAAAAATATACATATTAAGAGAGGAAGGAAAATTATTACCATCATTTTGCAAAGCTGAGCAGTGAAGCAAAAGTAAAGCTAAGCCTATGACCGCAAATTTTTCTGAAAATCTTTTAACAAGAACTTTAAAAAGTAGATGTGATATTTATTGACGAATCTCTGATTCTGTCTACAGAATCTCACACTACAGGATTAGATCAAATTAATTAATTAGATCAGTCTAATTCCAGAAACAAGTCATTCTAGTAATGCTAGTTACTACAGTTGGTAGACATCGTCACTCTAAAATATTTTTTAGTCTGAAATAAAAATCTTATTCTTTGTGCTGAATTTGCCTCGGTCACCTTCTGAAATACATGTCAAATCATGTAATCCTTTTTTTGTCTTTTTTTGTTTCTGTGTGTACAACATGTATGTAATAACATTTTCAGGAAAATACTCTAAGAGCTAATTATTGTTTTCCATTACATTTCCAAGCCATCTTCTATTTTTTATTCCCAATTTACATTGAACTTGAATGTCAAATAGAAAGCCTGTCTTAGAAACTGGGAAATCTCAAGCAAACACACTAAAACAATATATATTACAAAATGTGTTAGTTTAAGTAATCTTCCCAATCCATGCACTGAAGATAATTCTCAGAGAAAAGATGGAAGTATGTGTTGCAGCTTATACCACAGATCATCATTTAGTTAAATTTCCAGGAAAGTAACCCACAAGCTCAAAGTGACAGTGGGTCCTGGAGCATATACAATTTGGAAATGATATTACAGGCTTGAGCAAGGGGAATTTACATGAGCAACTGAGCCAAGCAGGCAATTTCCAGTGCCAGCAATATGGGAGATAAAAAATAAAGATGATTTTGGAGTCAGTATTTGACAAGTGTATTAAGGCAGGACATACGGCTTTGTATTTGTCCTACAACACGTTTGATTGATATGCAGGTAGGGAAGAAGGGAATAAATAACAAAACCTAAAATAATGAAAAAGCTGCAGATTATTTTTTTTTTCTGTTTTAAAAAAAAAGTGTTATCATTAAAATCTCCTGAACATGCTGGAAAATTAGCACATGTTCAAAGTCATACCGTGCATTCTTACAAATCATCAGAAAGTTTCACTGGATTCTTGACCTTCTGTTCAGTCCTACCCTAAAACATAACTTGTACTTCATCTTTTTCTGATTCTCCAAAACTGAAATTTTAAATTTGGAAGAAAAATATAGTAAGAGAACAAACTAGATAAAAAAAGGAAAAAGTTGAGATATGATAACAGGAGAAGGGTCAGTTCAAAAAAAAAAAAAGGAAGGCAATGAGCAGGTTGGCACTCTTTGTATGCTTTGTAAACTGACTGTTCATCTCCTTTTCCCTTAATTTCCTAAGTTACCCTGAAAAACATCAGCAAAATAGAAAAGTCACTTGCAAAAGTGCATCATGATATTTCATGACTGGGCAATAAGAGGACAGATGAAACTGAACATAAATTTGTGCAGAATAATTTAAAAAATTTGGAAAAAAATACGCAAATTATAGATGTAGTGATGGGTTCTGAACTAGATATTACCATTCAGGAAAGACTTTATGGAGTTGTATTAGGAAATTTTATGACAATGCCATCTCATTGTTCTGTTAAAAACAGAATAATCCACAACACCAGAAAGAAAAGAGAACTAGGAGATTTCATTGTGCCAGGGAATAAATCTGTAGTGTTCTCAGAACATCTGCACTTCTGGTCTCAATCTTTTTAAAAGTATGTGGAACAAAGAGGTACAAAGAGTGACACAGATGATTAAAGGCATTTAAAGACTTCTGAACAATATTCAGCCTGAAAAATATCTTAAGGGCAGACATGGAAGGAACCTAAAATTTCTTAAAAGGAATAAAGAATGATAATTTTTTCACTTGTCTCTTCCAGTATTAAGAAATACCAAATGAAACTAGTAGGTGACCGTTTTAGAATAGGCACAGTTTGTCTCACCATCCCTGTCATATTCTGGAACTCTACTGCAAAACTGTGTCTGTGCTCAAACTGTGCACAGACCCAAAAGGCAATTAAAAAACTCAGAGAAGAAAAATCTATATATTAAATTAAAAGTAGCACTAGACTGCCTACCAGAGAAGGCTGAGAAAATAAGCCCATGCAGTGATCACCAACATTTTATCTCTTCCACAGAGCTGGATACCAAGCCAGCCCTAGAAACCTCAACTGTCTCCCTAAGAAAGGGCTTAGAGAAAAAGACATATGACAGAAAACACAAGAAAGGACAAACTGAAATGAAGTAGAGGGCATTAGTGTAACACTTGGTGACTTAAAGAGCAACCAAACAGAGCACCTGGGCTACCAGCCCCAGCCAAGGACAATACTGGGATTGTGAGCGGCGTTATCGAAGCTGGTAGTGGCTTTCCTGGGAACCCACGGTCAGTCAGGAAAAGAGAACAGATTTTATGGGATGACTCATCCAGCCGATGTGCCTCTATTAGCACAACACTTAAGCATGTGCTTGATAGAACCATAAGGCCCATGGAAGTTAATGACGGTAATGTAAAATAAATTTTCCATCAGACAGGCACAGGAGTTTTATGTAAAGCACAAAGATAAAATCTGAACTTGCTGGAGGGCAAGTTCATCTGGAAAGATGAAACAGAGACCAGAGTGGTGCAGAGCCAAGAAGGTGTGGCAGAACTGAAAACTGAAAGGTGGGAATCAAGACTGGGCATAAAGGCATGGAGCAAAAGCAGGAAGAGGATTTGTATCTCATGCTTGAGAGGAAGCTGAGATCAAGGGAAGGTGTACTAAACCCTAGTGTTCATTGCAAGATATAAACAAAGTCATAATCTAATGACAGTGGGAGACATGGATTAGACAAAGAAAAAAGTGGGAAAGTGAGCCCGGTGCATGAAGGAATAAACAGGGAAATCTGGCAGCAGCAAGGAAGAATGTCAGTGGAGGAAAAGTCGGTGCCAGAGTCTGTCAGTTACTTTCTCAAGAAACCAGTAAAATATTAAGGAAGAAAGAGAAGGTTGTGTTGGCTGTGGAGTTGCAAAATTATGGAAGGTACTGGAAGCAGCTATCTGGAAAACTCAATACTCTTGGAGATTAATGCCTTTACAAAAACATGGAAAACCAGGAGGACCTCCTGAAATTCCTTCTCCATGGGAATGCTTTTAACCATTCTGCCATTTACTGCATATTTTGTGAACACTCAATACATTCAAAAGTTGATAACCTGTTTATTTGAAACAATCAAACAAAAATTTATTAAAAATTTAAGTTAAATCTTTATTTTAAATTGCCTAAAAACTAAACAAAAACCTTTTAACTTGCTAGCTTTCCGTATCTCAAAGACGCTCTTGTAAAATATAACTCCAACCACCAAGATCACCTTTTCCCAAGTGCACACTACCATGAAATTGGAGGCATGCCTGAAAAGTCAGAAAATTAAGCCTTTTTTTAAAATAAAAATGATGAAGAGAATATTACAGAAATGCCTTGGGAAATCTCTCTACCATTCTGAGATGATTTCAGCTTACAGACATCTTCAGACACTGTACAGCTGTGACCAGCAGGGAGGCAGATGGAGAACTGGAGACAAAAGCTGTGAAGCAAGCAATGCACACAGCCCCATCCTTGCTCACCAGCAATATCCCAAAGCACTTCTCTCCTCATACCAGCAGATATATAAAATCAGGATTATTTAGAAGGGGTAACCATATGGTTTGAATAATTTGTAAATGCTATTTTCAGCACATTACTATAATACATAGTAGAGACCTACAAAATAGGGTCAAAACTTGCTGTTTTATATCCAACCTGTTCCATTTGGGTGCAGAGACAGAGTTGATGGCTTTATATCAATTATTCCACATGCTGTTCCTACCTTCAGAGTCACAGAACAAAACAATTGTTCCATGTGGGGCATATTATTGGGTTCCTGAGCCCAAATAAATATGTATCAGCCTTGCCGATAATTATTTGCTAGTAAATATTTATTTAAATTGTGAAGTCCTGACTTTCCTTTTTAAATTCCATTTCAGCCTACATGCATCTGTCTGCTTTGTGCCTTCCTAGTGCAGAATGCTGCAATATGTAGCAAGAAAAAAAAAAAAAAGTCAGGAAAAAAATGCAAAAATATCAACTACAAGAAATAAAATCAACACAAAAACTTGAAATCTGTTACCCTTAAGCTGTGTCCTTTCTCTCTCCAACTCCTTCATTCCCTCTCACCTTTGTTTTATTAATGAAGTATAAGAATCCAGAAGCCACTTTTATTCTAAATTAAGGCATCTGCAATGCTGCAGGAACGGCACTGATGAGGGTATTTGTCTGAATACAGTGCATGCTTTCCAATTTTCACTGTCTTTTTTTTTTTTTTAGCATACACAAAATATTGCAGAAGCACATGTAAATCATCACTCTCTTGCCCAGTGGAACAGAATTTCAGTTAGCAATGCCAAAAGTTGCCTACAGAAGGCATCTACATCTGGTCTGCTACATCCAAGGCAGCAACCACAGGCACACACGGTTTGCTTTGTTCAGAATTCATCTCTGTGGCGCAGCTGAGCCTCAGATATTAAAAAAACCCAAACCTATGAGCCCTCTGGGGTTAAAGAGAAAAATGTTTTCCATCACAACAACTTTTTGGAGGAGGCAGTGAAGCTGTTACAATGTATGGAAGAGGTTTTATGTAAATCATTAAAGGCCTCCTGACTTCAATTGTTGCTAACACCAAGAAGTTGCTTGATGTACACTTGAGAGTGTGAAGGCAGAACAGATGAATAGTCTCACAAATCCTATTTGCTCAGTTGGAAAAATGCAAAAATATTTGTTGAAACTAAGGAAAAAAAAGAAGTGATTCCTCCTTGCTGCCATTCAAATTTAAAATTCAGATAAATATTCATGATTTCTGAGTGTGTGATGGTTTTTAACTGGGAGGCAGAAGGGGCAGATACAATCAGTAAACAAATTTACTGTTGAATCCACACAGAATTCAGTACCTACCTAGCCACTCGTTGAATTTTTTTACTTCACTAGGAAGTCCCAGCTCAGTAAAATCACCAGCATGTATTAACACATCTCCATATGGCATTTGGATGGGATCAGTTCTTGAGTGAGTATCAGAAATACAGACAAATCGTGTATATCCTGGAGGCTTCGGAGCGTCATGGGGCACCGGATCAACCCTGTAGGAAATGCATCATAACAAGGTTATAAAGTATTTACGTACTTCTTAGTGTCTGCTTTGAAATTCTAATATTACTTTTTACCTTTAACAAAATATTACAGACTTCTAAATCTGCCTGATGGAAGGATTTATTAAAACAAACCTAACACTAATGCAAGGTGTAAAAATTCTTGATGTTCACATCACAACATTTTTGGTATTTGTTGGGTAGATAAATTAATTGAAAGAGATTAAAGAAAAAAGATTGGACTATGGCAGTAACTCTTACACAAACACAAATAAATCAAAGGCATTGCCAGTTTCAAAGGAAAAGTACTATCCCATTTCATTGCTTAAATATGATTACACTGTACACACGGAAAAGACTTATTTTAGATACATAAATACATGTAGATGCCTTTTTTTTTTCCTAATTACAACTTTTCTGCAAGTTACTCAACTCTAGCAAATTTAATTAACACATTTTGGAGCTATGTTTCAGTGCATTAATGAAAAGCAACATAAAAACTCTCCTAACAGCTGTAAATATACGTTAAAGCCTGACTATTGTCAGGACAAAGTGACGACTTTCTGGGCTTAATTATACTAAATGAAATCAGATGCTGTGAGGGGTGAGGCTTCATTGTTCAGAACCCAATCTCTACATTCAAAACTGAAGAAACTAAAAGATCTGACCCAGTTTGATGAGACTCACTTATAATTTACAAGGCGAAGTCAGAGAACACCTCTTTGCTATGGAAGGAATATTTGTTTTCAAATTAATCTTTTTTAACTTCAATCCATATTTTGTTTGAATACATAGAAGCAAATCTGTCTACTGTATCTGCTACTCCAGTTAGGGAATTCTGGTGGAAAAAAAATCAAAAAAGCAAGAAACGCAAGAGTTATGTTATTGTCACTAGAAACCAGAGAGATATACAGATTTGTTATGAACTATTTTACTTTTACAACATTTCTTTTGAAAGGACAAATAAAATTAGTTTTGTTCACTGTTGCAGTATATAGTACATATTTCTATCCCTTGCTGGTTGTGTTTCAATTCAGGACCTTACTTTTACATAAAGAAACTCAGGGGAAAAAAAATTATAGAGATCTTTGCTTTTAATACTACTACTTCTGTTTTCTAGGTAAATTTTCAAAAAGCATTTTATTGCTTAAAAGGCATAAGATAATAATCTTTAATCACTCAACCTTTCGCTGTGTCAAGAAATTCTATAAAATTTATAGGCAGATAAACTGAGGTGGTTTTGACAACTTCACAAGATTACTGAGAGGGTGAGGAACAAATCTAAACCGTTGAAATCTTGTTAAATACAGAAAAAGATCTTAGCATTTTCTACAATGTAACTACAAAACCACAGTATGAACCAATTATTTTATACCCATCTTTCCCACACTGCAAGAAGAGATATTGGGTTTTTTACAGCAATACTGGAGGAGCGGCCTTTTAGTACAAACACCTTAGGGCTGTCTTTCTGAAGCTCCAGGTTTTGAGCAGGAAGTAGCTAAATATGAGTTGAAGAGTCAACCCAGCTGTGACCAAATCCTACCTGATGAACTACATGCTAGGGGCATATGTAAGCAAGGATGTAGCAGGAACTCCAAAATTTGGGTGGCAAAGAGTGCAGTGCCTGGACTCTGAGCAGCTGGTAACACCTCATGTAGGGCACATGGGGAAGGGCAGATGAAGGAAAATATTTGAGATGTTAAAAACGCTTCTGTTTTGGAGGAGGAGAGAGCTGCACAGGGCAAGCTCCAGGGGAGACAGCAGGGGTGCGAAGGAATGCGGGTGGTAAATGGTGGGGCTTAGACTGGGCAGTGAGGATTTGCCCTCAGGTGGGAGCTATGTGAAGGATGATGCAGTCAGCTCACAAAATGAACTGGGATGGCTGGATAAAAAGTATGAGGGGCTGCCCTTGGCTATCACTGTAGCTGTTCAAGTTAAAAGGATTAAACATCAGTCCAGTAAACTGAATTACTGCTCACCCCACCCAACATTTCCCAAAGTGAGTTACAGATGGTGTTTCTGAGCCAGCTGTAAATCACAGATATTGCCTTGGCAAACATAAGGATATGGACTGGTCTAAAACACCACTTTTTGACTTTTCATGGTAGGTTAGCCTTTAAGGCAGGTACTGCTTCTCCTTCAGAAATCTTTTAAAGCTCAGCACAGCAGTGAGCTGGGTGTCAGGGAGCAGTGTACATTTCACATAGGAAGCTGTGTGGAAAGAACAGCAGACTTACCAGAGCAACCCAATGCAGCACATAATGTATGTGCTTTGGATGGGGATGGCGAAAGTGCGGACAGCATTGTCCTGGTTGCTGAGGTATGTGTAATTTTCAAATTCTCTGCAATAGGCCAGAGAATTTTTGTGGGAAAAGGGCATCAATACAAAAAAACCCACCACCCAAATAAATGACATGCAGATTTCTCATGTTGAAGTGATCTGCACGCACTGAGACCATATATAGGTAAAAGCATATGTCAAGTTTCGCAAACACATCTAAGCTGTATTACTGGAAATAATTTCTGAAGGCTCAGTCCCCATATTCTTGTGTAACACATTCCCACAGCAGCTGTCACACCAACACCCAATGCACAGCTTGCAGCACAAGCAGAGGAATACAGATCTGCTGATTATTTTTGTGCAAATGCTTTTGTTTTTCTTCAGATCAGTAGGAAAACTTGCAGAGAAACTGAAAAGCGAAGTTGGAACATCTCAGAGCAAAAACACTTCTAGAGGTTAGTTAATACACTAGACTTCAGTACTTCAGGAAGGAATGAGACAGGCACTTTCCAGAAATGACTGATGGACTTGAAAACACTGGCAGAATTTATCACCCTTCTTGTCAGAGGCAACCCAGTCATCTCACAAGCACAGGGATGCCAGACTACAACAGGTCTGAAAAGGGCTGTCAGCATGTTCTGGGAGCTAAAACATCAAATAAGAAGTCCAAACCTGCACAGAGAACCAAGGAAGAGCTGCAGGACTGAATCCAGAAGAAAAGGAGCATACAAGCCTCTCCCCCATGGTTAAAGTAGTTTAATGTGAGTTCAGATGTTAACAGGGCTGTGTGAAATATTTATCATTGCCTGCAACATCACTAATGGAGGTATTTTTAACCGTGCTCAAGCTTTCATCTCCCTGAAGTTAAGGACAAAACTTGCATGCACAGAAGCAGATCTAAGATTTCACCTGCAACAATCATGCGAATAAAAGGTGCTTTTGTCACCCTTTTTATGTCTACTTTTCCTGTCTTTGTTACTATTCCTTTCACCGGTAGGAAGAGAAAGAAATCCTGCTGGTATTCAGAAACATTATTTACTATTTCTGTACAAAGAGAAAGTGCAGGTCAGATTGTGGTACATGTTGCAATTGATTTGGCCTGTTCTTCTATTTGCACAAGCTTCTTCAATAGTATTAAACATTCATGAGAAATTGCTACTCTTCTGAGGAACTATTTTCTAAGGATAGCTTATTTCAACTCCTTGCTTGGGTGCTGGGTTTCTATCATGTAGTTGACTGTCTAAGCCTCCAGTACCATGATTTCTTACTGGTTAGAAGTTTAAAACAGCATATTGTTGAGAACCAAGTGAATACTAATAAATCACTTATTTGCAGCCTAGTAAAAAATATTCTGCTTTTAACACTGGGAAACAAATTCCTGAGTGCCCAGGAGATGTCTGAATATTCACAAAGGATAGCTAAGCCTCAACAAATCAGGCAACCTGCATTTGGCATTTTCATTTGTAAAAGTATTTCTGAACCCACATTTGTTTGTTTGTACTTTTTCTACCACTTGCCAGCTCTATAAACAAAAGATGTTTCCAAGTGCTAACACTCCACTCATTTTACTGTTTGCTTTTCAGTAGGATCTAAAAAACCCCAACACAGACCATAATATACTGCCCTCAAAAACTGAGTGTTTGCTCACCATCTTTATATACATGTTAGTCATCAGATTTTTTTTAATACAATCTAATTTATTCCAAAGAAGTATTGACTGAATAGACACACAGCATTCAATCAGTCACAAGTGCTGAGTTTTTTAACTGCAGAAATTATGACATACGTTTGAAGTTATCAAATCATATTAAATACCAAAAATGTAAACTAGGTGACTATTTATTCAGTCTTCCGAAAGGAAAAGGGTTCTTTCTAAAAATTAAAACCAGCCATCTGATCTAAAGATAAGGCTGCTTCTCTCTTTAATAAACACAATAAAATGGTGGAGATATTTTTATTCCCTATAAAAATATTTTACAGTAGAATTTTATACTTAATTTATTTGTAATAGTTTTACTGTTTTGCTCTTCCGCCTAGCTTTAAACTTTATGGCAGGTTTCATTTCATAACTATAATTCTCCACTTTACGTTACAAGTAAATTATCTAGAGCAGTTAATTTTACTGATATTGTCATTATATAAGAAGTCAGAAACAAACACATTATTTTAATTACTCTTTAAGCACTTGGCATTTTCGGAAACTAAGTTGTCGGATGGGTGCCCACAATATTTTATGTATTGATATAATTTTTCCCTTGTATGCAGCTGTAATATAACCAACCAAACATAATGTGTGTTGGACAGATCCAGGCTTGGTATTTTCAACAGCTATGTGCATCAATATGCAAGTGGACAAAGCAAACAAACATTATTAAGTTTGCAGAAATTATCATCCTTGTAGCATCTTATGTTTTATTGCCACTGCTTGTTTATTATTGCGCTTTTTAATACGTAAGTATTACTTACACCAATAAGGAAATCTTTCTCCAGTCTATTAACAAAGTACTTTTCAAATGGACTGATTCCTTGTCATTACAGTAAATATTATTAGAAATTCAGCAAAATAGTGTTCTTTGAATTCTTTTTGACTAGTCCATCAAATACCACATTGACAAGGCAACAACCATTCCGAAAGCTGTGCTGGAGCAATAATAACACTATAATACTTACATTTGCACATGTGGGGGCTGGAAACGTCCCTGGTTAATGTTGTAGAACGTGAAAGCTTGTGTGGGGTTAGAGCTGTACTCATCCACCTCGATGATGAGCCGGCTGTGCTGGTGCCTCCTGGCTGCCATGATGTGGGACTGGGCGAAAGCCATGTCTGCGCGTGGGACCGGCACCCTCAGGCCACCATCTCTGCTATCTTCCTGCTGTGGAAGCCAGCACCATGACAGCCCCCGGCCCAGCCAGCACACTCCCCTTCCAAACACCTACGGCAGATGGGAGAGATGCAGTGTAACTGTCGGACACTTAACCTGCTTGGAATTGGCTTTATTTAATGTGAGGTGAAGGCGGAGGGACAAAGACAGACTGCTCAATGTACACATCGCAAACTTTTCCAGCTCAGCGACCTGATGAACGTGCTTTAATTAGGGGTAGGAAGCATGGAGTGAAAATAAACTTGCTACTACAGAACATAGCTCAAGTATTTCCGACTTTTAATCCAAACCCAAAAGACAAGACCATCATTCAAAAACCACATCAAATCAGAATGTTTTTCCAACACAATCATTTACATTATTTTTTTTTTCATAGAACTGATGAAGATTTATTCCCCTTCCTCCCTCAAAAAACCCCCACCAAACCTGAAACAGAATACATGACTATGCGCCACTCAAATGGAAGTTCATTGACCAAGAACTAGTTTAAGTAAATTTTCCCAAACTCTGTGACATTTATTACAGAGAAGCATTGCAAGTGCCTGTTCTTTACATCAACAGAAAAGTGAATGGCCTTCTGTGCACTTGATCCTGGTTTTATAGCATCACTGAAGGAGCTCTTGAGGATGACACAACTCCTTGAGTGAAGGATATAAACATGAAGGGCTCCTGTCATTAAATGACACAAAATTATTCACATGAACACTTCTCAGTGTTAAAACAGGAAAGAACCAACTTTTATTCTCTGACTCCAGTATTTATAGATTCTTGAAAATCACCAGGGATTGAATAATTAAGTTAACACCTTCAGCACACTGGTCATGCAAAATGTCCATCAAAAGACCTTTCTTAGAAGGAATGTGATAAACAACTTCAGAGAGACAGACTTTCAAACACTTTTCAATCAGTACTGGCACAGCATTCTGAATTCAGGAAAACAGAGTGACTCCAAGGCTAACACACAGTTAAATGTTACTAAATATTAAAAAATTGTAAAATCCATACAGGTTTTTTGTTTGGGAATAAAATTTTCCCCGAAGATTATGCAAATCTAGAACAGCAGTACCGAGATTTGGGTAGGGGAAGAACAATGTGAAACCAACTGGAATGCAAAGAGTATCCCCTAGAAACAGCAGAAAGTAATTTAATGTGAATTTTATTCTTATTTCCCAGTTTTAATAAAAAATGGATTATAAGTTATAAAGGTGGGTATTTTTTCAGTATAATTTGCATCCTTTTTAAAAGTTGTCTGACAAATATTGACTTTCATGCAAGCAGGGGCTCATTTCTTCTAGGGAATACAAGCAATCTGATTCAAAGACGTATTTAATGAAAAGCCACGCTACATAATATGCAGAGTTTTGGAGAGCAGGACTAGAAGTATTTTCTGCAACCATGCTGATGTGCCTTTCTGCCATTCTGAAGGGACCACTGCTGAGAGTGATGGATGAGGGAGGCCTTCACAGTCACTCAAATTTTTAAAGCTATTTATGAGTACTTAAGTCCAATTCAGTTTAGTGGCAGTCAAGCACTTAAGCATCTTTAAAAATCTGGGCTGCAGCCCTCTGCTTAACTACTGCAGATGTTAAAAGTGCTCCAAGAAGTGGCAGAGTATTTTTGTTTGGGAAAATTTTATTCTCAGGAAGCTGAAATGAAAGATTCAGCTTGGTTTTTGTTACTGGCTGAATGCCTGTAAGATGATGACAACTCGCTATCACTAACAAGCCATAGTAAAACACAATCAGAATAAAGGAGCATATTCCTACATGACCTCCCCTAGAATGGAGTGGTAAGGAAATGCTAGAACAACAAAGAAAATTTGGGACTTCAAACATTCTCAAATGCCATGTTCAGGCTACAGAAGAAGCAGCAGCACGAGCCAGAGCAGGGGGAGGGAAGGGAAGGGAGGCACGATCCTTGTAAGAATAATCAAGTATAAATTGCTACATTTAGGAAATAAGAAATTATGACAGCAGATGTGAAGAACCTTCCCTAAGGAGCTTCCTGTATTAAATGTTGCATTTGTAAAGAAGTTTGAATAGTTAAGGTCAGAGATTTTATAGGGGGAAAACTGTTCTAAGCAAACCTACTTCTGTTTGAAAGAAACTATTAGAGCTGGTAACTCTAGAAATATTCTCCAGTAAGATAATTTATGATTCCACACCTCTACATAAGGATTTCAAACTACCTGAAAAATACAGCCTTTTTTTGCAATTCAGGGATTGTGCCTATTTTACACACAACTGAACCAGGGTTTCAAAGAAGTTAAGGTACTGCCTTAGGGACCTATAGTCTCTCTTTAGCTTTAGGAAGCTCTCAGGAGCAGCTGAGGAAACAGCTTCTGTCAGTCTCCTCTTTGGGTTCTGTCCTTCACAGCTTATCACAAGTCAGATGTCAAATCTGCTGCAGAAACAGCAGATAAATGTGCATGTACTCTAGTATCCACTCTTTGGCCCTCTTCCTCTTTCTGGGGTAGTGGAATAGCATTTACCAACACAATCTTAACTCAAAACACAAATTTGTTTGGGAACAGAAACACGTCCAGTACACAACTCAACACACCCTTTAGTGCTGAAGAACTCTTTTAGGCAAGGAATCAACCCTTGCACATGAGAAAGTGAGTGAATCACACCATCAGGCCAGCCTGAGAGGATGTCAGCAAACTCAGCAAAAAATTCACCCTATATACAGGTGAAAAATGGTAAGACAACCTATTTCCTTTGATGAAAAAATAAAAAAGGAAAAACAAATGTGTAGCAGCATATTGAGCCTTCTGCTCAGTGACAGTCACTCACTGCCAACCCTGGACACATAAAAATCATAAAAACAGGAAGAAAAGGGTAAGGGTAAGGGTAAGGGTAAGGGTAAGGG
>NC_031773.1:59001143-59066677 GCF_001522545.3 Parus major
GGGAAGGGAAGGGAAGGGAAGGGAAGGGAAGGGAAGGGAAGGGAAGGGAAGGGAAGGGAAGGGAAAAGGAGATAGATCCTGCAAAAAACCAAAATGAACAGCAGTCATAGAAATGCCCTGTGCTAAACAGAAATAATACGTGTAATGCACAGGATCAGTAAGCATAATTCAATAGCAAGCTTATTTCAGAAACATACACAGATATCTTTTATCCTTACCTTTCAGTCTATGGTTTTCTTCCTGCATAAGTGATTGGCTGACTACTGACATTCTTGGTGCTCAACAGAACAAGCTGTCTCCTTCCAGCTTGACTGATTACCAGACTGACACCCATTACTGCCCTGTTTCTGTTTCCATTTCCAATAGTTGCCCAAATTTTAACTTTTCCTTTCTTTTAATATTCTGAAATATATTGCTTTCCAACACCACAGTATAAAATGCAGCAGGAAAATCATTATCTGCTTCTGTAGCATGCAAGTTTTAAAATTATATGCCTAGCATTACCAACACAGAGAGTTAAGACTCAAATCCCCACAGCAACAACATGCTAACCATCCTCTTCCCCCAGACTTATGGAGCTGCGGGATGTCTGCCAGGGAAAAACAGAGAAATGTAAAAAGGACTGCAAGAACATGAATGCTAAAATAAATATCACAAACCTGGCTGTTGGAATCACAGACTGAGAAAAAGCTATTAAATCAGCTAAGCCATCTTATTGAAGGCAGCAATGTTCCCTGTACATTATTTTCCTGCTGTTTCTCCAGCATGTTCAAATGGGTCCCAAACTGCTCTGTGTGCAATGGACACTGCTCCAGCCTTCAGAAAGCTTCACATCAGGCCATAAACTGTGAGGACTGAAATACCTCTCACAGAATTACTGTACTAAGCAGGTAGGACTACCCAGATATATTTCTTTATGAAGTCCATCTTTGCATTAAGATTTTCTTTCACTTTTTCAACCTGAATTTTCTGGTGTTATATCTCACCAACATATATATTTCCCTGTCTACATGAACTTCCCAGCCTTTTTATGCATCCTATTTATCTTTTTTTTCCTTGTTTTCATTTCAAGCCAATATTATATTTTGATTTCACTTTTTCACTCACAGATTTGGCTTTATTCTAGGTTCACTCTCATGTCCACCATCTCTCCCCATATCTCACTCCATTGATCCCACTGTTCTCTTCATCATCCACCCTTTCTCTCAAGTCTAAAAACACCACTGACACTTCTTGCAAATAATTCTAGCAGCACACAATATGAATACAACATGAAGCGAATGGAAGCAACATGGCTCAAGCAGATGTCACTGAAATATAAGTAAAAACCAAGATAAAATATTGATGATGATGATGATGATGATGAGGATGATGATGATAATAATAATAATAAGAATAAGAATATAAAAAGTCACTAATTGGGAGAAAACTATAAAGGTGTTCTTTGTTGAGGAATGAACTTTGCTAAGTTGCTAACATCTGGAGGTTAAGAAGCACAATGTGACTGTAGCACATCTCAGGAAGAAGCTGAACAGGAATGTTGTTAGAGTTTCCATTGCAACTTAGACAAAGAAAGAGAATACTGGGACTCCAGGCAGTACCAAGGTCAGAGGCAAAGAGGCAGCTACAGAAAACATGTTCATTTTGCTCAGCCAGCCTGACAAGCTGGGGCTTGGGGAGGCAATGAAAGAACAAAATGTAGTATATAAAAAATTAAAAAAAAAAAAAAAAAAAAAAAAAGCAAACATTTCTGTGCAGCTATAAAACACCAGAGATGTAGTTTTTTTTCAGGGACAGCCAGTAAGACAAGAGCAGTAAAGCACCTTAAATGTGAAAATTTGTGATAGACTACGTGGTGACACACTTGCTTCTCATGCAAATCTTTTGACATTGCTAACCAGAAACTCTTTCAAGCGCTTTTACAAGGGCCCAGGTCTTCCCTAAACTACAGAACCCTTCATAAACTGTAATATATCCCTTACATGGGGAAGTAGACCCTTTATTTAAACACCTAAAAATCACTATAGAGTACTTTGCATCAACGATCCAAATCGGCACAATAATATTTTTACAGCCACCATCTTCATTATCACAAACTCCTGCTTTTGTTTTAACCTCCTGAAAAATGCTTGTTACAAACTGACCACCAGTAAGTGACCATACTGAGACTAGAAAAGCAACCACTTACGTTGCTAAAGGAAACAAAATGATTCACACGAACACTCTCAGTGTCTGAACAAAAAACCTTCTTTTATTCTCTGACTCCAGTATTTATAGATTCTCAAAAATCACCAGGGATTGGATAATTAAGTTACCACCTTCCCAAGCACACTGGTCATGAGAAACATCCACCAAAAGACGTTTATTAGAAGATATGTGATAAACAACTTATGTTTATAGGACTTTCATGGGAAAGTAACTAAAACTATGAAAACATTATCTATCAGAAGGCTTAATTTTCAATCCTTACTCTGAGAAATAGGCTGAAAATACTAAGAGTTTTTGCTAAAATACCCATTTCAGACAGTTCAGACAGAGGCAAATCAATGGAATGAGTCTACCATCTTCAGTTCTGCCACCAGAAAATGAATATTGAAATAACCCTAAAAAGGCATTATTCTGTGGGAAAGGATGAGCCAGGAAAATCATGCTGCTGATGAAAGCCTTTCCAGAGGCTCTCTCCTCTTCCTCCTCTTCATCTTCTGAAGCAGAATGCAGGTCCTGGAAAAGCAAAACCAGTGAGCTTCTCCTTGGTAGCCTGGTGTGCTCACCTGACAAATGAGGACTTTAAAGGGAAGGCAGTACAGTCAAATGTCATGGAGACACCCATGGATTTTAATTTGATCACGCACACTTCTACTGAGGGAATCACTAGGATTCCTAAATGAATAGGATTTGTCAGAGATAGGAACATTTCCCATTGCATTTAAAAAAGTAAACAAATAAAACTAAATATGCACTTCTAAGCCTTTTTAGAAAATGTCTGAGGTGGTTTTCTGTGCCAGCAAATCTAAATTTGATAACTGTTACCAGTCAAATAATATTCAGCTCTATGACTGTATCTTTGCCCTGGAAGTCATAGCTATTTCCACTCATATAAGCAAAATCAGGGAATGAAATTCAGAATTACCTGTAAGCCTCAAAACCCTACTCTTTTTGTCCTCTTCTGTTTAGAATCTCCTAATTCGCATATCAATGAATACTTCAGTGCCTCATCATATATCTCATGTATTTGTTAACTGCAGATCTATGGGGCACTGAGCAATCTGTGAAATCCTGAAAAAAGAACAATGACTTAGATAAAACCTCTTATTTCTCTATAATTTCAATCTCCTTAACCTACATTAGGGGAAAAAAAAAAGGTAACAAAACCCCCCAAGCTATTTCTCACCCTTCTAAAACACATGCCATTGCTCTCCTTTGCGGGTTATAATATCCTGTCGTGTACATGTATGAGAAAATTCTTGACTGATTTTTTTTTCTTCAAAGTAGTTAATTCCTTTGCTCTCAAACATAAATATCGCACAATTCTCTCATTATTTTCTTTATGAAAAACACTAGCATACTTGTGAGCTTCACCTGTAATTAAAAGATTATACGGACACAGCAAATAGGAAATAACATAAATTATTTTGGTTTTGGGACTATGTGGTAACATCCACTTCTGTGAAGTTTCATCCAAAAATATACTGTACCTACTGTACACCACAGTTCGGACCAGGCATTCAGGAAAAGATACAGACACTGAGTTCAGAAAATACAAAAATGGCACATTTACCTAAGAAATCCAATTCTATATTCATTTAAAACAATTACCACTTAGAAACCTTCTTTGTTAGTCTTATTTTGAATGATCATATGATTTTAAATTATTTTTTTTCATTTCCCTACTTGGTTCCCAAAACTATACAGTAAATATTCTATTTATGAAGATTTAGATTTATTTTGGCTCATTAGCAGTATCATTTTCTGAATCAATTTCTCATCCATACAAATAAACTGTTCATTTATTTAATTTGAAAAATCAACACAATCTAATAAGACTGCTTTGTTTTCACTTTGAATTTGTGCTTTTCCAGATATCCAATATATTTTAGACACTGGAGTGCTCTAAGATTTACAAATAGACTGAATACTCATCTAGGTTAAATACATTATTGTAATCCTACATACGATAGTGCCTGAATGTATAAAACATTGTCATATTTTAATGAAATATTTAAATAGATACATTTTTTAAAGTAAAATCAAATATTTTTCCTGAAAAATATGCTATTTTTGCTCAGTACTACCTTCAGTTATCTAAAAATACCTGCAGAGGTTCCTAATCTATGTAAGTAATTACATCTAGGGAAGGAAATTAAAAATAAATATTTAAGAGCCACAAAAATCTTTCCTCGCTCTAAAAAATTTGCCTTACTCTCTGGCAGTAATACATAATCTGCTATGTTACTGTAAACAATGCATATATAAACAATACTCATACAGGAAAAATTAGAAGTCCCCAAATGAGAATACTCATTCTAAAGGAAAATAGTCAAAAATACAAGTTATGTGGGGAAATTACAAAAAATGGACATTGTAACAGGAATAAATTAGGGTTGTAGGGGTTTGATTCTACATTTCAGTTTAAATTTGGTCTAATTTTTAATTGAAGAATGTTCTTTTCATCTTTTGTGTGACCACATCCTCATTTCCTAGAAATTTTCCTAGCAAAATTTCAATTACAAGCCCTGTGGGTGAAAGCCACTTGCCTGCAACACTCACTTTATACAAATTGATTTATGTGGAATTTGTGTGTAATAAATTGACAGGGTCTTTCCTTTTCATGCAACAGCACACGCTCTGCTGTGGATTCTACTGCCAGTATTCTCATCTGATTTCAGAAAGAAATCTGATGCTAACAGCTTTTAAAAGGACAAGAGCACTAAAGAAAAGTGGTCTATCCATCCCTGTAGTTCAAGATGAATGAAATCCCAAAGCACTAGCACAGAAGTCAAAGGTGGCATGTAGAACACAGTTCACATGTAAATACATTTATAGTGATACTACTTCAGAGATCAGTGACTCTTTTTCTAAGGCCTGGAGATAAATTATAAAATTAAACAAGCAAATCCTTAACAGCTACATTTTTTTCTCTATACACAAAACTTTGAAAATTAAGTATGCTGTCATATTACTTTTTTTTTTTTTTTTTCCACCTCTCCCTCATTTAGCTGCATCTATCCTGTTGAAACCCTTCATGTCATCTGAATCATGTCCAGGGAGGGAATCACTGGGTTTGTTACCTTTATTTTTCCAGGTATTGCCTCCAGCACTGATGTAAGGAAAAAATGGTCAACAGCCACTCTTCCTACCCTGAAGTCCTGTCCACAAAGAGCCCCCCTACGTGGTCCACATGAGATAAAGAAAGGCTACCCCTGAACTGTGGCTGTGCACTGTCCATCAGCTGATCCACTGGCATCTTGAAAAACTACCTTGAAAAATTTTATTTGCAGTGGTAAAATGATTTTCATGCGACACAAAAAATTGCTAAATTAAAACTACACAGTTTAGGGATGGAAAGTGAATATAGACCAAAATGTAAAAATATCTGTGAGGAAAATAACAAAGTTCTGAAATGGACTCGCTGTACATTTTTTTAAAATTTTCTTTTCCCTTCTGTTTTACTTAAACAGCATGGTGAAATCTGAACATTTTTTTGATGTTGACAAACCTGAGGTTTCCACTAATACATGTTGAAATTGACATTTATCATCATTCTTGTTGAAGGTACATGACAGTTAACCTCTGTCAGTAGCTAAGCTCTAATTTACCTCACCCCACTACATTAAGCAAAGTGTCCTGAACTTTTACCAAAATCCACTCATATTAGAGACAAAGTGTTGAAGGACAAAACTCAGAAGAGCAATGCAGAATAGAAAACCTCAAAATATAAATATTTTCCTTTTCTATCAACGAACAACAAAGCCAAAATAATCCTTTTATTACTATATATTATGAGTGTCCACAGACCAGGTGAAATCCAGCAGCAAATGATGCTGGACACTGTACAGCTCTACAGTAAAACAGTCTCTGTCCCAGATTACAGTCCCCAGAAACTCAACAAAGGATATGGAAGGAAAACAGTGTAGCACAGGAATGATCGGTGCAATGCCAGCACACTGTGTTCCTTCCATTTTCTTTTACAAAGAAAGAAAAAATAATGCAAGATTAACATTACAAAAGACAGAAGTGGAAAGATGGAATATGATAAGAGTCAGTGAGAAAAAGGAAAAGGTGATAAGGAATAAAGTGGCGTGCAGGCTACCCGAGTTACACAGCACATTAAGCGAAGTGATGCAATTCCGAGAGCAGGCAAAAAAGGAGGCTTGTGTAAAACAGCCAATTAGGAAAAGCACGGAAAAAAAACAATAAAAAATATCAGTCATCATCAGCCTCCTTCATATACTACTTGTGCAGCTGCTCTGCTGGCTTCAGTCTTTGGTTCAACGGCAAGACCCTTGATGCCATAAGGAAAGCTGGGCTGACTGCATGGCAGAGGAATTCAGTTTAAAAGAAGAGGACATGCCACATAAAAGGTGAAGAGGACACACCACATAAAAAGTAAGCTTGCAAAGAAAAGTGATATACTCTTGGTTTTAGCAAAAATGTACAAATTAGAGTATGTAACAAATGAGGGCTAATACTTGCAATTGAAATGCATTTCTGCATTACACCTCTCAATTAGTAGAGATGAGCCCTTGCTACACTAATATTAGACAGACAAAATACAGCATATTTAAATGATATTATGAACTCAATCTTTACTCCCGTAGTAAATTGTAGCATTTTAAATTATGACTGAATGGAAGATGCTAAGTATTTTGTGTTTAGGTTACTGTTATGAATCCCAAATCAGTTATGACTGCAAGTTGCCACACATATACATACACATAATGGCTAACTGTTAATCCTAATACAATTCCCACTGCCTTGTCAAAGCACGGCAAAACTGTCACACTTGTTAACAGCTTCAACAACGAGGTCAAGCAGTGAGCAGTGCCCAGGAGTGAACTGCTTTACCTCCAGAGGTGGTTACTGCAGAAGCAGGGGAACAGCTCTCCCACTTTTTGCAGTAGATCTTATCAGGACTTATCAGGGACTCTGCAACCTTACCCGAGCATCATATTCTCATGCTGTTTTATTTGTAATTACATTGACTGGAAATACAATTTTCTAATAGGAAGTTAAAGGATAACAATCCAGCAAACTTAAAGAACTCTCTTACATTACCAATTTTGCTTATATTTTGAGATATAACCTTGAATAGCCAGAATTTAAAATAAAGGATATCTTTTAAGTCAGAAATAATAGAGACCACTTTGCTCTCAGACACTCTCAGACAGATGAAATTGACCTATGGAAAACGATCACAGAACCCAAACCAATGTATAATCCAGGACACCCAAATAAAAGTTTCCAGTGCTACACTGAGTCTTATTTTGAAAGCTCATACTGTATGCTGCAATATTCCTCATATTTCTTCACATAACTGAACATGTGAAAAGGTTTTTCCTTCAGCTTACCTTCCACATCCCATCTGAATTTTTCCAAACAAGATTAAGCAAGAATCAAATGGATTGCACTGAGTTATTTTTATTATGATTATTAACCAACTGAGATGAAAACTGTTCTAATGGATGAAAAGCATTCAAATTATCAATTATGAATGCACTTTCTAATTACTATTTGATATTGTTTCCATATGTCTGAAAAAAAGAAACTGACTGGGTAATTGACTAAGCAGTTACCTGGTTTCAGGGGATTTGAGTCTCCTTCTTTGTAATTCAGTGGCAGAACTCTAGATGACTTAAAAACCAATGATGTCTTTATACACTCCAACTTGTTCTACTAAATAGAAAAGTCCACTTCTGTGAAACTCTTCAGGTCAGGAGGACTGCACCTAAGTCAGCAGATCTGAATGTTTGGTTCCTAGAAGGACATTAATCTAGCAGATTTCTTCTGATTTCATATAGTGCACTCAATTAAATAAATATGATCACAAACAACACTGTATTCTATGAACCGTTAACTGAAGAATAAGAAACGTCAGTGTCAAAGTCATCTATGAATGTATGTTAGATCAGAACTCCAGTCTGCTTTACATTCCTACTGACAGTTCCCATAATGAGCATGCAGCATTAAATAAAAAACATAACCTGTTTAAAGAAAGATCAGAGCACCAGCTTTATCTTTGCATTGTCTAATGTTTGTTGTTTGGCATCACAAACTAACACCAAAACAAGTCTCTTGTTAACAGCAGTCCAGGTTTTAGTACAGGGCATGAGAGGATGGCTCTTGTCTACCAAGAACATTTTTGTATCTTTAAAATGGGCATTTTACTTCAGACGAACATATACAGGTATTCTCTGCAGATATTCTGCTTTGAATTATACTACAGAAGATCAAGAAGAGAATAAAGGAGTCAGGCAGAATAATGTACAAGCAAGAAGTTTTAAAGATTTGTTATGTCTCATTTGAGACAATGAAAGAAACCCAAAAGCCATGCTAAAACTGTTTAAACATACCTGGGTAGTAACTAATATTAATCAGTTCACATAGATATCATACATGGGAAAACTACTACATTTAATAATTTCAGAAATCCATATACAGATAGAAATCAGTTCCACTCCCCATTTTTGTAGTACACTACCAGAGAATTTACAGTGTCTGGCATCACAAAACTGTTTATTACAAATAGGTGCAACACAGATTGCCATTTTACAATGACTCCATAACTGGTCTTCTCAAAAGATGCATGATTTTTGGTATTCACATTTCAGATATACACTGTTAAAATGTAGCCTTGCATTTTAAATATCTACCTTAGAAAAACTGAGTGTTCACTTCATCAATTGCAAAGTTTAATAAACATTCCTAGTTATCCACTTATCCAAATATCCATTATCAAATATCCATATATGGATATATCCAAAGCTCCTTTACACTAGTCTAAATCAACCACAAAATTCATTAAACTGAAGTTGAAACGGCTATCAATACCATACACTATCAGCAGATCTCTCAATGATAATATTGTCAAGGTATCAGACTGTACAAGCAGGAATCTTCAACTATTGATCTTCCACCAAAGAGAACGGAATGTTTAAAATCTGCCCAGTTTCTTCACGTTTCCCGTCCAAACCATCTGTGTTACCCACAGACAAGCACACCCATTTATAAATGTATTCCACACTACCTATCTGAAAGTGCAACATAGAAAATGCTAATCCTAATAAAGCACTAAAAAGAAATGAAATCTCTATCGAAATGTCCCCAGTCTGTCTTTTTTTTTCTTTTTTTTTTTTTTTTTTTTTTCTGCTCTACTGCTTTGAGCGTCCTGGATACCAAATAAAAGAGAAATAAATTACATGCAAATCGGCATGAATCCTACCAAACTTATCGAGCGGTTTCCTCCCGGAACAAAACTTTGGAGGTCACTCAATCCTCTCCTACGACAAAGGGAAGTTCTTCCTCTTCCATCACCCCTTGCCCCGGCTATGCGAGGGAAATTACTGGGGAAGGCGCGCACGGCTTTTTCTCGGGGGCTTCTTTCGCGGTGTTGGCTGGTGACACTGAGCACGGTGGGGGGAACGCGAGGGACAAGCGGCCGGAGCGCCCGGGGGTCCCAGCTCGGCCTCCGCGGCAACTCTGCGAACAAAGTAACTTCCCGGAGGGGCACGGCGGGGCAGCGGCCGCCCTGCCCCGGCCAGCGAGCGCTCGTACAGCCGGGGAGAGCAGCCCTCGATGGACAGGCAAGGTCCCTGGAGTGCGCTGCCAGCCCTTACCTTGCTCCGCACCCCGCTCCGCACGGCCAGCGGCAGCAGCGCCGCGGGGCCGGGGCACGGGATGCTGCGAGGCTCCCGGCGCCTCTTCCTCCGCCTCTCTCCTGATCCTCAGAAAAGCCCTTCCCCCCCCTTCGCTTCCCCCCCCCGCCACCCCCCGTCCTCCTCACTCTCTCTAGCTTTGGGGCATAGATATTATATATATATATATATATATATATATACACACACACATATATATCCTTTTTTTATTTTTTTTTTTATTTTTTTTTTAAGAAGCCAAGGGGAAGCTTGGTTGGGAGAAGCAAAGCCCTGACGCGCTTGGGGGTGGGTAGGTAGGGGGTGCGGCTGGGGGGGTTTCAGACCCTCGCAGGGCAACACAGGCGGACCCATCCCCCCCGTCTCCTCGGTCCCCAGCCGGGGGAGGCGATCGAAGCTCACCGTCTTCCACCGATCCTGCACCGGGAACGGGCCCTGCGCACGATCCTCCAGCTCGGAGCAGCCGTCCGAACCCCAACCCCGACCCCCATCCCTGTGGGGGCAGCGGGGCGGCCCCCTCCCCCCCAAATACGTACCCTGCCCGCCGGGGCTGGTTTGAGAACGCAGGATTTTGTGCGAACGATCGTCTCCTTCTCCGGGAGCTCAGCCTCCCTCCCCCCTGCCTCCCTTCCCCCGCCTCCCCCACCTCCTTTGGGGGGCCAGGAATCCCCCACTGCCGGCCCTGCCTCCTCCCCGCCCGGCCGGACCGGTGATGCGTCGGGGCGGAGGCGCTGCATGGCCCCGGTGCTCGGTGCCCGCGGCCGGGCTGCGCTGCGACGGAGCGCGGGCTGTCCCCTCCCGCCGCGGGCTCGGGTCAGCGGGGGCGGCGCGGGGCCGCCTCCGGCGGGAGGGGAGGCTGCGCCCCCCGGCCCCGCAGAGGAGCTGCGCGGCCCGGGCCACAGCCGAGGCAGCATCCTTGGGGAGCTTGTGCGTGCAGTCGGGAGGCAAGAACTCCGCGCCGGCCTTTCGCGGGGGTGGGGGGGTACTGGTCGTCCCCCTCCTTCCCGCAGCGGTCAGGGGGAAGTTTGGCGGCGGGGCTGCGGGAGGATTCTCCGGCCAGCGCCGCGGGGCCGAGGGAGCCGCTGCCCGTCCCTTCGGCAGCGCAGGTGGCTAGAAGGGCGCCGGGGGACTCCGGAGGTCCGGTCCTGTCAGGGTACAAGGGGGCACGGGGGTGGGCGAGGGAAGGTCCCTTCCCTAACAGCGCCTGGTGTATTTATCAGAGGTGCCGAGCATGGACAACTTCCCTCTGCTTCGAAATCAGGCCATCGTAGAATCATAAATATGTAATATTACACTCCTATGATATTATGAGTAGAGAACAGGAGAGTTAAATGCATGCGTTGAGGAGAGGGAAATTATATGTAAAGGGCTTTATTGCACAACTGCAGAGCGATTCTCAAATGAAAAAAACTCAAATCCTTACAAGAACAAATATAATTCCTGCTCGCATGTTCCCATATCGCCTGCTAGGCAAGAAAATGTGCTGGATTATTGAGCAAGAATTAGTGGAGATACATCTGCGTTTGGTACACATGGTGATTTGCTGCCCATCAAACAACAGTCTGAAAATCCTGAGCTGCATAATACCCATTCTGGACACGAAAATTGCACATTTCTTCCAGGTCAGGATGAAACAGACAGCTCTGGGAAATGTTCTGGAGGAAATAAAAGAAGCCATCGAGCCCCACAAAAGGTCCTGTATGACCGAGCAGAGCCACAGGCTCTGCCCAGGACAGGAGGAATCGTCAGCTGCCCCCCGAGAAGTTCTTGTGCTCTGGGCAGAGGCTTGGAACCCTAAAACTGGACCTGAAAACCTTCCCCCACAGTTTCTATTTCTGGCAAAACATACGTGTTTATCTTGAAAGTTTGCATTTTGACATGTCAGCGGTTTTGCAACAATATAAATGCGCTTGAAAAATTTTTGATCGGCCTAATGGTTAGGACCTATTAAAAGCTGCAGAACATATTCACAATCAATTCACTTATTCAGATGCATGAATACAAGCTTAGAAAAGTAATTACAGGCACCTTTTTTTTGAAATCTTGAGGCTGTGTGGTTTCCCAATGAGAAATATGAGTAATAAATTCCTACTTTAAAAAAAATAAAAAAAGAAAGAAGCAAATGTGCTTAGCATTGTTCTTATTTACTTTTGTCTTTAAAAGTAAAAATTGTTGATTAAATGTTCCAGGTGAGGCAGGAGTGGCTGGATGCAAATCCTTAATTTCAGCTAGCCTTTAAAAGAACAAGCAGAAAGATTTTCTAATGGCAATTTATTTCTTCTTTTCCCTTTTTAAATTTTAGTTGTCTTTCATAAGAGAAATGGATTTTTCTTTTTTTGGTGAATGTACAAACATAAATCAGCTGATAAGTATTATCAGATCTGCTTATTTTGATTTTTCAACCGCGAATTAACATTGTATCTACTACACACATTAAATACATCTGGTTTAGGATTAAAATATTTTATGAAGAAATTAACTTCTCACTCTCTATTTTTAAAAATGATGAATAGTACTTGACATTTTTAGTTATTTATGATTTGCATCAAGTTCTCTTTGTATGAAAATTGACATTCAATTAAAATTTCTTTGAGGTAATTTAAAATTGTTCATTAAAACTATCTTAAATATGCTTGATGTGTTTCAAAAGTATCTTTGCATTTTAGAATATTTTATGAAATATCTGAAATAATGGCCCATAGAAGGGGAATTAAATTGGAAGCTTCTGGTAGCCATGGCTTTGACAGTCTTAGAGAAAGCAGATCTTATCCTCTCACACTTGGGTTTAGCTATAGATTGACAGAGGAAAATAGGCAATCTTACTTTTTATTCTTTAATGTTGATTTTTTAGTGTTAATAGTCCTTAACTGAACTGCTCAAATGGATTGAAACAAAGAAGATACGCACCCCGCCTGCAGAAGAAACTGCAGCTCTCAAAAATTGCTTTCCTGCATCAGTTACATCCTGTTCCATCTGCTTAGCCAAGGCCTTCAGTCAGGTTGGTGGCATCACCTTCCAAAGCTTAGGAACAGTAAACATCTCTTTGTGTCAATTGAAGAGGTGCAGAAAAAATTTCAACAAAATATTGCTTAATCTTTTTAAATTTTTTTGTTAAATAATGGATTTTTTGAGAAGATAGTATGGAATAATGTTGTCCAGCAAGGACAGTATTTGTAGGGATTTTGATCAAATTCTGGCATAATGAAGCAAGGGACCCCTAAATTACCTTTGGTTGTACAGATTGTTACTTCAAGGTGGAAGGGCTTATACATCTCATTTTTGAATAATTAGTTTTGAAGATGGAAAATTCTCTATGTGAGCATTTAGGTAGCAACAGACAAAAAGTAATTTCAACTGACAGGAGAGAAAATGGTCCCCTTATCTAAAGTGAAAGGCAGTTGGGCAAATGCAGTTCAGACAATCACTGGGGAAGGCAGAAATGGATATAAAATAAATATAAACCTGTATAACAGTGCAGCATTTTGGCTGAATTTTTTTGCTTGATTTAGCTTCTTGGTGGTTGCCAATTATTTATGTGTAGTTTAAATTAAACCTGTTCTTCAAAACTACCCATTAAATTAACAAATCCATCCTAGTTTAGGAATTTTTTTTGTTTCTTGAGCAGTTTGATTTTTACAGATAAGAGTTAGTGCAGTCTTCTGTTTGCACAGTGTCACAGCAGAAGAGGAGCAGTAGACCACTGCTGAGTGACAGCCTACAGCTCTGAAATGTGCCATCCATCGTCTTGTAGGTTCTTTGTTCCCCATCCCCTGCACTTCTGTGACATGTCAGACTTCCTACACATGCCCTGCAGAGTTCATCTGTGCCTGTACACTCCAGCCTGCACTTCCCAAGCCTGACTCATGCTCTGATGGTGCTTTCCTGAGGCATCAGATGGAATGCACGCGTGCAAGGAACAGCTGATCTACACAATCTGGGTGGTCTTTGCCAGGACATGAGGATATGTCGTGTACCTGAGCTTTGAGGCATGTCTGTATGTTCATGAAACCTGGAAAAATATGGAGGAACACCAGGTTGTGCCTGGGCATGGTTGTCACATGGACAGAATGATGTATTATCCAGGATGGAAAGACCTGTTCCTCAGGCAGTGTAACTTTGCACTGCTAACACACACACACATGCACACGCACACACACACACACACACACAAGCAAAAACAAAAGAAAAAAAGTTTACAGGGTTTACAGTTTGCTAAATTGTACATCTTTCCACAGAAATTTGAAAGTCAGTCTGATGAATGACTAATACCCCATTGTCATTTCTTCAGTGGGGAGGAGGTCTCTGACCTATGTGATATTTTTAAGCTAATAAATAAACAGCTAGTTCTTAACACTAAACTTACCAATCAAATCAGCCTCGTGTTGCTTTCCAGTAAACCTTAGTGATCTCCTTTCCGCTGCCTGTTCCGTGCAGCTCCTCATAAAATACAGAGCTGTGGTACTTTGCCTGTGGGGAAAAAGCCTGGAGCCACATAGTTATGTATCTGTTCAGCAGCGCAAAAGAGAAATTCCCTATTCACAGCCCCACACAGTCAACATTGCCTGCTGGTAAACTTTAAATTGCCCGAGTTGCTTAATGTCGTGATTAAAAGCCATGTGTTTCTTTCTTGTCCTATGCTGTGTTTGGCAAAACAGAAGGGACAAAAGTCTCACAATTGCTTCCATGCCAAGCAAACAATTGCACAGTGTCAAATTGTATGGGTTTTTCTTGTTCTTAAAAATATGGTCTAATAATACCATAGATACCAGAGGACCTTTTCATTTGCCCATTGTGAACAAAATGAAAAGCTGAAGTCTTGACTACCAAAGTGCAATTCTGTGATTTGTGAAATTGAGTAGGTATATCCAGCAGCTACAGAAAAATGACATAACAAAACCTCAAACAGACCATCATTGTTTCTTCCTAAAGTTGCCAAAAAATGGCTTTGGGATGATATTCAGCTTTTAATTATGACAAATGAGAAATGTTACAAATAATGTGTTTTACAGGTCACAGCAAAACCATGTAGAATGTAGAATTTCTCCTTTAGAATTTCTCCTTAAACAGTGATGTGATTCCAAGTCTCATTTAACACGAGTTTTTCTTGAACTTTACTATTGTGTCAGAGGCTGAGATACTGCAAATAACTCTAAAACCTGAATAGCAGTTGCTTATGTTCCTAATATTAAGATGAAATAGCTGCATACTCCTGTATTAAAAATAGAAAAAGAAGTGGAGAGAATAAAATAGAAAACAAAGTATTTGCATTTTGAAGGCTGTAGAATTATATATTTGGAATAGCTCTAAAAGATTAGCTGCTTCTCAGAGTTATAAATTTAAAAATATTAGGGAGGCCATCTATAGCAATAAAAGGTTTTTTGTTTGGTTGGCTGGTTTTTATCAGTGATATGTATTCTTCAGCTCAGGGGAAAAAGTCCATTTCAACAATCAAGTGGACATATTTGTGCTTCTATTTTAGGAACATATTCCTTTTATAGGCATTAAGCAGAGTTTACTACTGGAAAAAATTCATTTGTTATATGTGCTTCATGTAGGGTCTTCCATGTAAACACTATAAAAAGGATTTAGTCCTGAATTTAGAAGTTGGGGTTCGGGGTTTTTGCCCTTTGTTCTCATTTTGTATTTTATTTCTTTGGAGAACTCTTTTTTTTATCCCCTTTCAGGAAATTTCACATAATCTTTTCCATTCGTCATCAGCCAGGTTGCTGATTACCAGAGTAACTGCCAAGCTTTCAACTCCTTGTCATCAATGGGCTGTGAATGACAGACAGCATTAATGTTGGCAAGCTCCCACTCTCCTTTTTGCCTTTCCCAAATGTAATTAAACTGCACTAATACAGCAAAAGAAAAGCTGCAGCTTTATTTTACTCACCCTAATAACATAACAAATCAGAGAAGCATACAATTCAGTCAAATCCATCACGACAAGGAAATTCAGAGGTAAAGGAAGTGTGGATCTACCATTTAGAGAGAAACATTAATAGAGTCTTCCTTTCCTTTCCTGGCACTCCAGCAGCTGCAGTGTTTGACCTTTGACGAGACAGTGAGTCCAGTGTCTGAGGAGACACTCTCTTACAGCCTGGGGAAAGGCCTCCAGTGTTTCCTCTTCTGTTGCACCTTTGGGTTAAGCATAAAGTGAATAATTAGCTTCTCCTATGACTGATCTGCCATCCCCCAGGTAGGGGACAGCTAGATAAGGAACAAAAAGGATGGGGGTCAGAATGTACAGTTTGGACATCACTGTATGCCTTGTCCAGCAGAAGGACATGGCATTCTCCTGATCTTTAAGGGAGCCTCGAGTCTTTGTTTCAATATCTGTAGTGGCTAGAGGACAGCCAGGAGTCAGGAAGAGGGAGAAACCGGAGTCCTCACCTCACTTGCAGGGCACCGTGGAAATCCACAGAGTTCACATACACCTCTGAAGCACATAAATTATCAAGAGATGAATATATATATGTATATTTATATGTGTGTGTGTGTTTCCCTGGATCAAGGCCAGTGAAGAAGTTACTGGCTCCTAGAAAGCAATGGAATTTCCCCATAAACCTCTCATTTCTCACAGCAGTGTTCTAGGATGGGAAGTAAGCCTTCCTAAGAAGGCTGAGAACTGTTTGCTATGAGTTCTGTTAGCACAGCTCTTAGGCTGGCAGTAGAGCCTGTCTCATCCTTCAGGCCACCCTTAAAAGTAACACAACTTACAAGACAAAGCAAATTTACAGTAATGCAAAGGAATAGTTTGACTAAATGCTGACAGAAGAAAATAAAGGCTGTTAGATACCTAGCCAGAAACAAGGAGTACCATACTCAAAATGGAAAAGCCAGGACTCTCCTCAGCCTGCATTTGACCAAAGTAGACATAACTTCCAACATGACAACCCTTAGGCTAGCCTGGCCAAACTAAGTGATTCTGTCCGCTTGTGCGATTTGGGTGAATAAATGGTGACTGTTAGCTGACAGGTGGTACCTTATAAATCCAGCCTGTGCCAAATTCTCTGAGGAACTGTTCAGTACATACTGTAAGTAAATAAGTTCTGTGGAGTAAGTAATTTACAACTCTAAACAAATTGTTCTACAATGCCAAAAGTAGTTCAGTATGATGATAATATTCCAGAGGAAGAAAACTTTGGCTGAAATAATCTTTTAGAAAAAGTTTAAAGCAAGATGTTATGCATTATATTTTTTGTAGGTCTGGGGCTGGGGTGATTTTTTTATACTCCTGCTAATGTGGCTAAAGTGTAGTGAACATCAAAAAGGAAAAAAAGGGAGGCATGTAAAACATAAAAATGTAAAACCACAGGATAAAAAGCATAGCTGTATACGGGAAACACTAAAGAGATGGAGTTGGAAGTTTCTGTTGGATTTGTTCTGACATAGTACTGTTGCTTTAAACAGGCAGTTGCAAAATAGCCCAAAAGACCTTTGGTTGAGTGTCATGATTTTCTACTTGATTCAGCAAAGATCAAGGCAGCAGTGTTCCAAGCCAGCTCCAGGCCCTCAGAGGGAGAGACAACACATCAAACACCCACCTCATTTGTTTTTGCCATCAAACAAAGAAAGAATAGCCCACAAAGGACATGGAAGAAATACATCAGATGGGCATAACAGCCTTCAGCTGTTCTTGTGTGTCAACCATGATTCTTGTTAGGAAAAAAAAAAAAAAAAAAAGGCAGATTTGGTTCCTGTGTAGAAACTACCTTGAACACTTTAAAAGGCTTGCTCTGAGTTTCCATGAGTAGATGATTCCCAAGACTCTGTAAAAATTTAATCTGATTTTCAGACTGAATACTAAGTGAAGATTAGCAATAGAAATTTGCTTTAAAAATGAGAGAAAATGCTTTTATTGCAAGTAAGGTTTGCAGCATTCAGTGTGGTGGCCTTTGATTGTCATAGTGAGCGACTACATTTGAGGCCCCGCTAATAGAGGCTTTGGTCCAGGATTACTCCTGGCTTACTCATTGCAGCTAAATAACACCCTGGGCACGTGTTAGTCTCTTTGAACAAAACAAGATATATTTACAAATAGGTTGGGATCAACCCAAAGGTGCTGGCCTGAAAACTGCACCCAAACCAATGGGGATTGTGTTAAGAGGAATGAATTTAGGTCTGGCACATACAAGAGCACGGAGGGAAATTCTACTCTTAGGAGTCCAGAGAGCACCCCAGAGACTTCCAGATGTGCAGTTTTGAGGGACTTTAATTCTACCAGAGAAGGTTGTTTTCCTGTGTTTTGCAATATTACATAACATTTACATAAAAGGGAAAGGAAAATAATGTTATTTCAATGGTCAAGCGCGTAATTTACTATTCAGAGATGAAATGCTGCTAACTGACCAGGGCTGCTAACCTCATTTTCAATTAGACACAGATGCTACTGTCTATGGACTGGGTATTGATACAAGAATTAAAATTACTAAAGAGGATGACAGCCCATTAAGAGTCAAAGGCTAACCTCTCATGAGAAAAATTACCTTATGTTGTGCAAGCAGCTAAAACTGTAGAATATGTTCACAGCTACTTGTAGGAAAGAGGCTTGTCGCGGGAATGGACCAGCGGTGGTTCTTCAGATTCAGAACCAGAGGGGCAACTTGCTTCCACCACAGACTGGAATAACTGGTGCCATGGTTTTGTAGTAACCCATCGATAGCATTGATTGCTATTGGTGTCTTGTCCAAATAACTTAATTCTGGGATTGATTGCAAATGACAGCCTGAAAGCAAGGAGCAAAGACTTGATTGTTCAGGGCAATGAACACATCTGGGGAGAGGTGATTTTTTTCTCCTCTTCTGTATTTCTCAGAAGTGAACAGTTGCTCCAGGGATTCCCAAGAAACTGAGTGATTCCTACAGACATAATCTGCTACCAGAGTACTGTGCTATTTGCAACAGCCATCCTGGAATATAATCTGTCCCAGTGTGAGTGAAAACTGAGGTTTTTTCACCTGAGTGAACACTGCACTTACAGTGGAATGGCTCAGAGTTTACCATCAAATTATGTGTAAAGGATGAAAGGAAAGCAATAGATTATAAGCTTTATTATCTGGCTCTAGATCTACTGAAAAAGAAGGATGTAGTGTAATGTCATAATTTAAAACTGATGGCAATTTGAGGTTTTGTAAAGTGCTACGATTTCCTTTGCATTTGTTGGGTAACAAATGGATGTAGAAGTTGCTGGGAACCATTGAGACATAGGAAAAATTTCTCTTGAGCAGGATTTTGCTAAGCAGATCTTTCTGATATTTTTTATAAAGACTAGTATTTATTATTTGCTTGGGAATTTTGCAGTAGTTCCCAAAGTTACATAAAGATCACTTGGGAAGGCCCTTTTTGCACTAATAAGTCCGTATGTCCCTTACCAGCCCAACCTGAGCCCTCTACCCATATTCCTTAAGAGACCAGGAGCTCTATTTAAGCTCAGCCCCAGCCACTCATTCTCTTTTTAAGCTTCGCTGGAGAAGTTGAGTTAGAACCATGTTATGCTACCAAATTAAAACCTGTGCTCTGACTTCCTAGCTTGATCTGAATCTCCCTCATCATCACAGTTTTGCCTTAGGACCTGGGTTCTTCACTGAACCTGGCCACCATCTCTGGATTTGTACCTACAGGTATCCTGAAGTTCTGTGAGATGGAGCCTGGCCAGTGAGGTATCTGCCTTGGTGGCCCTAGCATTCCCCTTGGCTCACCTTCCTTTAGGAAAGGATGCCCACATTGCTTCCTCACAAAGTAGAGCAGACTGTAGCAAAGAGGATTAATTAGATATGAAATTTTGGGGTGGGTCACACATGGATTAGGGAAGAAGTTTTGAATTGTAAGTGTGTAGATTGTGAGACTATAGGAAATCTATTAAATACCTACCATCTTGGTGCAACAACTTCTGATAAGATAATGGATGAATTCAGAGTGGATGCTGACAGTTCAGCTGACGTGCTTATCAACAAGAGGCAGAAATTAGCATTTTGTATTCCTTTTGAAGCTGTAGAAGTGTAGGCTAGTGCTTCTCCCTCTTGGTTGGAGGGCTTAACACTTTGGGAAATCTTCTATCTGGAGTTTTTTGTGGAGTAGCAATTATGTAGGCCATTCAGAAGCCCTTCATTCCAAAAGGAAAAAAAACCAAAATGTCCTGTTCTTGGTGGATATATTTAAAGACAACCTGTGATAAATGGGACTATCTACTACTGATGTTCTGAGTGTGTAAGCCAGAAGTACTGCCCTGCTCTTGGGTGTGAGTGCTCTGCTGAGACAAGACCCAGGGCATATGAGCCCTTCATTCAAAGAAAACTTGGAGTTTCTCAGCTGGGGAGATCAGGACTGCAGAGTGTGCCAGAGATGACTCTTTTTCAGGAGCAACAGTGTCATTCCTCAGATAAAGAGAATTTGTTTAAAGCATTTTAGGCCCTGTTTGATTTTACGGGATCTAAGATAGTTCCAAAGTTTCTGGCAAACTTTGGAGATTATCATGTCCTCCCCACAGAACACATCACAGATGGAACTACTTGGAACTGGGAGTTTGAGTCCCTATCACTGCTTTGTGAAGTCAATGCTCATTTTATCTGTGATAATCAGTGAGCAGCTGAATGGTTTGGGGAACTTCCAGTTCAGAAGAATTCCTGAAAATATCTCACTTAGATTTGATTTGGACTGGAATCAAGTCTGAAAAGCCCCCTCAAATTTCCATTGAACTGCAAATCCTACTTTTGAGCCAAATTTGATTGAAAAACTTAAACCAGCTAAACCTTGGATAGGGCCCTACATGGATCTGATGTGAATGCAAGTAGTGTCATTGGAAATAATTTGGGGTTCAGCCCTGGACATAAATTGTCATGTCCAACTGAGAGAATTTATGGGGTTAAAATTGCTCTTCTCCCTTTCTCATCTTAAAATTTGAGAGAGTACTTGTGAATCTCAAAATTGCAAAGGCCATTTCAGTAAGAAGCTGCTCCCCCCTGCCCCCATGCCCCTTATTAGGACACAATGTGTGGGGTGCTGCAGCCAGAAATGTCTGCTCATACACCTGACACTACTCAGGAGCCTTTACTCGTGTGCTCCTGCAAGCAGCCTGAAAGAAACCTGGGCAGCAAGAAAACTCCAAAGACAGGTACACTGAGATACAATTTGGAGTAGCACATGAAAACATCCTAATAGATAGGATACATTCCTATAGATACTATAGATAGTTGCTTAAAATGATGTAATTTGTATGGAATCCTCTAGAAAGACTCTTCTACTTTCATTTCCTTTTGAAGGCGGCATATAGATGTCAACCTTCTGTCCTAAGCTGCTGTGATGAGTAAGTGAAGTTAACAGATACAGCTGTCAATTGTCTTGAATTGGATCCTAGTGCCTCTCTTACAATTCCAGTAAAGCCATAGGAAGCTGTAAAGCTTCTTCAAGAAACACTGCAGTAGAATTGATGGAGATTTCAATCCAAACCAAGTTATTTGTCCAGAATCAAAGACACAAAGACTCTTCTTTGAGACCCCTTCTGCTCAGACCAACAGGGTGGCATCAGAGAAACAGCTGACCAACCAGTTTCTCCTCCAACTGGAGCAGCCTGCAATGGCCAAAGTTGTGAGTCAGCAAGTAAGAGGTGTTATAACACATGTGATGCCTGCTAGAATAGTTTTGACAGTTTAGGAACTAGTTTCTTTTATTCACTGTATGGATCCAGTTTGTCATTTCGCTGTTTGTGAATGGACAGTAGAAAGAAAAAAAAATATTGCTACAGGGAGATGTGCATCCTTTCACACTAAAGGAATAGGGACAAGCACAAAGAAAAATTCCACAGGAGGAACTTTTTTTCTTCATGGTGCCAAGAAAAAGCATGAAAGATGGTAGAATTAAGACTGGAAAATAGGAATCTCATGCCACTGATGTTAGAACCTTGGAAATAATGTGTCAAAGATGTTGGAACATTTAGAATCTTTTACTGTTTCAATGTCATCAACATGTTGTTCTCACTATTTTCTGAGACAGAAGAATTTATTGAGTCAATTTGTCTTCAGCATGTTAAATGTACTGTGTGTAGGAGGGCAAGCTAACCTTACATAGTATTACAAGAGAGAATGCTAACTCACTTTTGCACTCTTGAAAACTGTATTTCTTCTGATAGAAAATGCCACACTTTCAACACTCAGGCAGGTGTGAGAATACTGTTTCTTAAAAGAATGGCTTCAACAAAGAAGAAATATATTGGGGGGTGGTGTTAAAAATACACAGAAAAGTTTATTTGGATCTTGTTTCTTTGCTTAAACTGCTCTCAGACCAGGTAGTCATCCATCTTCCCTACACAAATTATCTCTCAGAATGAGACCCTAAGGTATCTTTTCTTGCTGACTTTGAAATCTTGGTCCTCTTTCTGCTTCAATCATTGTTTTAATCTTCTCGGCTCCATCTTCTTTTACTTAATTTTGTTTTGCTCTTTGTGATTTACAGAACAATTTTTTTCTCTTTTTCTGCCTCAATGTTAATTTTGTTACCCCTATCCCACTGGTGTTGATAGAGCAAATGAAACTCAACCCTTCGCATTTTTTTATCTTTAACCCCAGTCACTTCATATTTGCTGTGCGATCCCAAGGGTCTCAGCTCTCCAGTCTGCTCCTTCTGACTGAGTTGGTTTTTTGTCACTGTCTGGTACAACCTGTGCAGTACAACATCCCTCTCCACTGCTGCACATACTCAAATCCAGCTGGAAGTTGGGCTCCTTTGTGCTAATTCCACATCTTATGGCAATATTCAAGAGTCTCCACCTCCTTAAGAGTTGCTTCTGACTAAGGTGCTCTTCCTGCAAGTGATCCTCATAGTACTGAACTTCTGTGGCTGTTCTTTTCACATCCTCTTCTGCACGTGGTAGCTGCCAAACATCTTTGGTATTTTCCTTGTTACTTTTCCTATATACCTGTTGTGTATACACACAGACAGTTATGACTGTGTGTATTCCTGCACATATGTTCCCTGATATTTTCTTGCAATCTGCTTGAGATCAGTGGTCGTTTATTTGAAACTTCACCCTGAAAATCTAATTTAAGTATATGCTCTTTACATTTTTAACTTTTGCCCTTTTCATTTTTCCCTGCACAAATTTCCCTTCTCAAAGCAGATCATTCTTCCCATCTTATATTTTTCAACCCTTACTTTTTAGGATTTTTAAGTAGCTTTGTCTTTCTTCCACTTTCAATGGCTATTGGTCAAACCTCAACATGTACATTTCCACAGAGCAACCATTCTATATAATTAAAATATCTAACAGCCCTTTTACCCTCTAGCAAAGGTAGGTTTGGTAATATTTCTAGATGATTAATTAATCCTTAAATGCCTTCCTGTTTCTGAGAGGGATGCCATATGTTTGACTTTCTCCCCTTCAGAGGTGATGTAGCTGCTTTTGCTAATCATGTGAAAGGTGGTATATGCAGAGAGAGGGTAACAAGCAGGCTGAAGCCAAACAAGTCTAAGGGGTTTACAACTTGAGAGGCATGGTCTGACACCTCTCTCCTATTCATCCCCACTCTGCCAAATATTTCTTCAAAACATGACTGGCTTCCTCTCTTGCTAAAACAGGGGTCCTTGCCATACTGTGTCTTATGTCATAGATACTGCAATCTGTTCTCTTTTGGCTTTGTAACAGTTACCTTACTTATTCAAGCTAAGCCACTAGAAGCCACAGTCCTTGGATGTCAGTCTCAAAGCTCAGTCTCTCCCTCTCCACTTTAAATTGTTGTACTAGCCTTTCACACTGAGCAGAATGTCATCAGTTGCCTATCAGCACTCAGTGCCTGTCTGGTGACATTTCTGTCATCTTGAACCCAGCAAACACCCTGCTTCTGCAGACTGGTATGGACCATCCTCCTTCCCTGCTCTCTCAAACCAAACCCATGTGCCTGGAACATTGTTCTTGATGTTGTGCCCTGCAGCCTCACTTATCAACTGCACAGCAGTAATCTTCTCATTCTTCTGAATCTTGCCATTAATGACATTAAATGCCCAAAATAAACAGTCCAGTCATTAAATAACAAAACTAGGCTGATATTTTCTGGAGATGTACATTTCATTGTTCACTGTGGTGTTTCAAGGAAGAGCAACTCTGACTGAAAATTTTGTCATTGTTGAGATGTTTGCATGGTCACTCTTGCACACATGGATCCTTGACATCTAAAAATATCTTAATCTAAATAACCCTCTTTTCTTCAGCAGAGCTAATTGTAATGTTTCTGTTCACTTAATTCACTAATGCTTGAAGAATTTGGTTGGTCTGGAACCCTTGGTGTCTGGCAAATTTGTTGAAAACTCTTAATGACTTGTGGAGGTATTCTGGGAGAGATAGATATACATGTGCATACTGAGAACAAGACTGCACAAGTGAAAACCCTAGAAAGAAGCTTTTAGTGTTTGTGGACACTATCTGTTTTATGGTTACATATCATGTTTATCTCCCCCTCACTGACATATCTGATAATGTTGCCTCACTTTCTAATACTTTTATTGGGTGTAATGCATCTTTCTACCAGCACTCCCTTAAGTTTCCATGGGTTTAAGGTTGCAGGCATGAGATTTCCTTCTCCAGTCTTTTGTAGTTCAGATCATCACCTGACAAAATCGGCCTGCAAAAATACCAAGTGTATGCATCCTGTGAACATATAATGTATGTAAACTGATTACAAGGAGATCTATAAGTTTGTGGGTCTGAGGCTATTTTATCTTAGCACAAGGCAGTTGAAAAAAATTGTTCTGTACCAATATGTATAGATGGAGAAGTTGGATACTTCTCTCAGTTGTATTGCTTTTCTTAAAAGGGCGAAGAGCTCTGGTGGCAGATGTCACATCTGTATCTGCATTTTGGACAGTAGCAAGCAGTCAATACAGTCATGGGTACGTGGGCAGGCCAATTCACAACTAGGGGTGCATTTCTTAACTCAGAATTTGGGCACTCTCTTAAGATCCTCCAGGGCTCACACAATGTGAATCCATTTGGTAATAATGTTGAGAACTTTATAAAAGCAAGATTAAACAAAATAAATAAAACCTCAAAAAAACCCCCAAAACTCTCACTTGATACCTAAAATTTGGATATTATGCAAACCACTAAACAAAATAGGGTGAGAAGCACAGCGCTACCTGTTGAAATAGGTCTGGAAGCTGGAAGAATCTCCACTTAGTTTCAGTGATGCAAATCCTTTAAAAAACAAGAGCTCAGTGTGCTGGAGAAGGAAAGATTTGTGTTATTTCTCAAAAGTGGATGAAATGAAAGTGACATACAAATATTTTTTTGATATCTGAAGCTAAAGTGTGCTTGTACTAAGAAAATATGACTTGTAATGGGGCACTTGCAAAATGAGGTCTTTGCCCATACTGTAACCTTCTTGATTCTTGATTTTACTGTGAATGTAATGAATTAATGCTAGGTTGGTCTAAATATGAGCAATAACAAATGAGGTACTTAAAATTCAGGGTAAAAGTAGAAAACAAGATGGAGTTGCAGTGTCCCTGTAAGCTCCTTGGAGCAGGCTCTGATTCTTTCTCAGCACATGCACCATGCCCAGATTAATAGAAGGACCCTAATTATGGATCTGGAACAAGAGAATAGAAGATAAATTAATCTTCAAGAGACCCAAATCACAAAGCAATAGCATCTGAGAGGAAAATGTCATTAAACATGCTGCAAACATGTTGAAATTAAAACTAAGGGGATGCTTAGTCAGAAGATTTTACAAAGTTGGGTGCTTTGTCTACAAAATTCCTATTACATTCTGCATGCATATTAGGCAATGATTTCCAACTTCCTAAATTTGTTATTTAATTTTTTTCCTAATTTTGCTCCTTAATTTTGTTTCATTACTTCCCAGGATGTTAAACCACATAAAAGAACATCTACAAAGTGAATTTTGCTTATCACTATCCAAAAAGAAAGTATAAAAAAATCCTTAGACCTGTTAATTCTGCAGCTGTTGAGGCACCTGTGCTGTAGCAAGATCACCACAAAGGAAGATTCTCTGGTCTAGACTCAGTTCCACCAATAAATGATTCTGGATGCCATGCAACTTTCATTGATGTTAATGTTAAAACTCAGAGTTTAGTTACTTGTTTTCAGTCATGCAAACTTATGCCTTGATTTACTTGGACAAAAAGGGAACTGAATGAAAAACAAAAAAGAAAAAATGAGCTTTTTTTCCTTGAAAAAACAACTCTAGGGGGGGGATGAAAAGCGGGAATAAACAAACTACCGGGAGAGGAAAAAGTATATCTAAAAAAGGGAGAAATTGAGAGATTTGAGTTGCTACACAAAGGATTTCTAAGGAATTCTCAGATGTACCCTTAAACTTTGTCTTGTACCTAAAGTCCCTGTGAGATAAACCTGAGTTAATACCTTTTATGTGTGCTTCTGGAGAGGTACACGGATTCTCTGTTTTCCAGGAAAAGCCCTAACTAGAGAGAAGATTTTTTTTTGGAATAGACCTATCTTCAAATCCCCTGGTATTTTTTATTTTTTTTCCTCCAAAACTGTCCTAACCATTAAACTACACAAGGCCAAATAATAACCTCAACTTCATTTGAACAACTTTCTTTATGAATCTGGCCACTTCTTTCCAAATGTTCATTTTTCAGAAATAAAACACTTCAGGTCAAACAAAATGCTTCCTTTCACTTGGAAAGGAATGTTTTTCCTTTCTTTATAGCTAAAAATGTAACTATGGATCATACTGAAGCCAAATGTATATTAGATTCAGCTACCAAAGTAATTTATTAGCACAGCTCTACGGCAGACTGTTTTTCATGGCAAATTAACAACTGTAGTGTGCCTTAGGACCTTTGGATGAAAGGGATTATAGAACTAGAAGGGATCATTAGGTGTATTTAATTTGCCTTTAGTAACATGATGGAGGAAATAATCAGTATATTAAACATATATTAAATATTTTTGGAATGTGTAGTCTGTTGGAAAGGAATGAACAGTTCATGTTATTATCTGGAAAATGAAATATATATAATCCACTGTGCGTGGTTGTCATCAAAGCCCTACTAGGAATGCAAGACTAAATTTGCTATTTTTAGTTTTTCTTTCTTGTTTTTGGCTTTGACAGAAAAAAAAAAACCTGGATAAAATGAGAGTGATTGTTTTCCATTTATCACGATTGCATTTGAGGTGTTGTCTTCAGCATGAAGGTACAATAAGCTTTTAATTTATTATTTGCATTAGGGTAGGGCAAGGAAGCCTAGGCTGATATCAAAACTCTACCTCTAGGCACTCTGTGCTCCTGGGGAGGAAGAGTCTCTGCATCTGAAGAGTTTATGATAAAACAGTTGTGGCAAATGATGAGGGGTGAACAGAGCCACAGAGGAGGAACCCTGTGTTCACCCCCTACCTGGAACATCATGCCAGTGCTTGGTCTCTGCCCTGCTGCCTACCCTGATCCCTGATGGATGTGCATCCTCATTGGAAGAGTGTGATACACGAGTCTACTACTACAAAGTGCATACATAAGTACCTGTGCTATTTTAATTGTGTTGTGACAGAAATTTAAAAATAAATATATTCCTTTCACCTCCCAAATTTGGCCTGGTAAGAACATTCATTTTAGAAAGCTAGTGGTGATGCCATATGAGATATTATCAGCCTTCAATCCATACCCTTTGTAAGAGAAAATGGGATGGTACATGCCTAGTCTTATTTTATTGCAGTATTTTTACAACAGATGCAATGCTGCCTTTGTTATTATCCTTTATTCCTCAGACAGTGTTCCCCCTCCTAATTATTACTTGTCGTCTTCAGTAAGATTGAGAAATGGCATTTTTTTGAGCTCAGGTAAATATCAAAGCAATCTTACTTGTAATGACAGAGCTGCTTTCACTGGGGAGTGAAGTGTAATGAACTAAAAAAGGAATTTAATATGCTTTCTAAATTAAATAATGTATTCATTTCTGTTGAACAGTGGTCCCCAGCCCCCTTGAAAACAGCTGATCTTGTATAGATACCTGCAGAGTTTGAGGGTGGTTTGGCAATCACTAACCAAGAAGAAGAAGGTGGATCAGGGCCACCTCCTTCAGGTCAAAGCTGTGCATGATACCCATGGGTGGGCATTGCCCAGGGCTCCCTGTGGGGACTCTGTGGGCACTGGGCTGTGTCCTTTGTCTCTTTCTTGGTTTTGCCCTTTCCCCACTGGCAGTGGAGGACATTACTGAACCCATTTCGCAACATGCGGCATCTTCCTTGCCTTCACTTGCTGAAATCAGGATTATACCTCCCCCTCAAAAATGGCCGGGTTTCAGCTTTTGTGATAGCAGAGAACTGTTTGAATATAAAAATTCTAATGGTTTGAAAATCAAAGGCATGTTAAAAACCAGGCAATTTCTCTTAAGTATTTCATTTAGGCAGATACTCTTTTGTTTCAGGTATGTCTTTATTTAAAAGGAATAGGGGAAGATAAGAAACTCATTCAACTCAGTAGTTTAAACCTCTTGGAGAATTCTTTAGGATTGTGCTGAAAAATCAATGCATTGAAAGATTATTTTTCCTCTGGAAACAATTATTTTTTTCCTCTCTGAAACATAATTTTTTTATTTCAGAAAAGGAACCAAAAAAATCCAAGCAATTTTAGGTAGAATTTAGGGATTACTCTCTGTAGCATGGCTTAAGGTCATTATGAGCAACATTGCTGAGAGCAAGTGTGGGCACAGAAACCTGTATTCCACCACTCTCTACAGAATAACTATAATTAAGGCATTCTTATCTAAATATAGAGAAACAGTCTATCCAAAGTGTTAAGAAATAAAGGAACAGTCCCTGAAATGGAGAAACTTCCGGGCTATTGTTGATACAACGGAATTCACAGAGCTGGCCAGAAATTTGCTGTTTAAGAACTACTTAAAAAAAAATAAAATCTAATTTTGTTCATTAAACTCAAATCCATTTCATTTAAATCAATACTTAATGAGTTATATCATCTTTTTCACGCCAGGAAAAAAAATCCCAAGGATCTGCTTCACAGGCCTAACTTTTCAGCTGATCCATTTCTATGTATATTACTCCTATTATTTCAAGATAAGCCAGTAGTACTCATAGACATACTTTATTTTTTAGACCGAAGAGACAAATTTTTTTTTCATTAACACATAAACAAGAAACTGTTTCAATCAGAATTCAGAATCAGCTACTCATCATTATTTTTGAGGTAAAAGATTAAATTCTCCTGCACCAGGGAGACAACTCGGGGAGTGCCTACATTCACACGTTCTTCCTAATACCTGGAACCAAGGTCAAAAGTAATAATAATAATATGCATAATGACATTTCATTTAAGACATTTTCTCCTCCAAATTTTTTTACTTTTTTATTTTTTTAAGCAGGCTCTTCAAAACATTTCGTCTGGAAAAGGATATTGGGAAGGCATTTCCTGTGAGGTACGGACCTTCAGTTTCCTTTTATATTCTGCTTTTTAATCCGTTTTCCCCCTGCTTTTCCGCGGACCCGGCCCCATCCCGCGACAGCTCCTGAGGCGGCCCGGGCGGGGCGGTGGCGCCCCCTCGTGGCAGGAAGCGGGAGCGGTGGCGCCCACTCGGCCTCACCTTGCTCAGGGCCTTTCCCCCCACCCCAGGGTAAGGTCGCAAGTGGTGCCAAAGGAGCATTCGTTTGGATATTGCGGTTGGGAAATTCTTCACCGAAAAGGTAGCGAAGCGTAGGGACAGGCTGCCCAGGAAAGGGTTTGATTTGTCAACCGTCACAGTGTTCCAGAAACTTGTAGATGTGGTGCTTAGTGTGTGGTAAAATTCACAATGCTGGAGGTTTGTGTTCAAAAGGGAGACAGAGAAGTCCTGTAACTTCATTCAAATAAAGGGAGAGGTCATGGGGTCTCTCAAATTGCTGGAGGATGCAGCCCCCTTTTTATCCTAATTTCCCAAACACGTCACCCTCTTCTTTCCCCCATTTGGCTGAGGTACTTGGAAAGCACAGATTTCCCAAATCGCCTACTCTGTCCCCCTCTAATATGCACTCCCTTTTATTTTTCTTCTTATAACAAAACACTATGCATAATTCTATTAAGTCTTTGTTCTTTTTCTCGAGGTTCAGGAATTTTACTCAGCCTTGACTAAGCAGCAGTCTGTGTCAATTAGCAACATTTTCTAGAGCTGACAGTTTCTTCCATTACTTCCCTATCTGTAAATTCCCAGCCCTATCTACAAGCAGATTCCCATGGTCTGTTTGTAATACATTCATCCTATTAATTTCATTAAGGACATGGTTTGGTGGTGGTACTGTCAGAGCGAGGTTACTGGTTGGACTCGATGACCAGGGAGGTCTTTTCCAACCTTACTGATTCTGTGATCAGTCACCAGAAGATGACCAGAACTGCTGTGTTTCTCAGCATTCTCTGCCCATCCTCTCCTGGCTTTGGCAGCCCTGTAGGGAGAACCTTGCTCAGCTGAACTCCCTGCCCCATGCTTTCCTGAAGTTTCCTCCACAGGATAGCTGTGCTCATCCTGCTCCAAAGCACCTGGCTGCTCAAGTACCACTTGCCTAAAAACGGGTGGAGCCGAGAAGGTCCCCAGGTAAGTCACCCGTGTAGTCAAAGCAAGAAATTGAGCTGTTTCCTTTCCCTCCCAAAAAATATGAAAGGGGATAAATGAACTGTATGACACATAAGCTACAGCCCGAATATGCTTCTCCCTTTTTTTTTCAGGCTAACTAGAAAATCAGCCTGCTTCAGACATTTTCCCACAGATGTTTGGCCGGGTGTTTGCCTAAACTATGGGCACCGTGTTCAGCTGGGATCCAACAGACTGTCCTATGGGAATAGGGCCTTGCAAAAAGAAGTCCTATAGGAGTTAGTCCTGTTTCCAAGGAAAGGAAGTATGTAGATCCTTTGTCTGTTTCAACTCTTCAGGTAACAGTGTCAAAGCTGGGGGAGTGAAGGGGGTGATGACACTGCTCAGATCCTCAGCCCTGGAAACCTTAAATGTGCACTGAAGTATTTCTGCTGAAGACCACACCACACACATTTATTGTGGTTCATCTCTACACTCTACCAAGATGTCAATCTTTATGCCCCTTGTTTTTAATATTTAGGTGAAAATGCTAAGCAGAGTCTGATCTAAGGCTGAAGAAACACCTGTGTCCAGGCAATGATAAGTAGGTAGGTGGACAAATGACAACACATATTACTCAATCTATCTGTTGGTCATTGGGTGGCATCTTTCAGGTCATTCATTAATCACTGATGTGGCCCCAGAAGTGATGCATTGAAAGGTAAATACTTTATGGATTTTATTTTTTTTTTTAAGGTTTGAGACAGAGTTGGAGGGTCTTTGGAAAAAAAAAATAGAAACAGAAACAGTTGACTCATTCAAAACAGTCATATTCTTTTATTTGGTAAAGGGGTCAGAATTCCTGCTTTTGTAGAACTTTCCCTTTTCTTTCCTTACCAACAGGTGGAAAAGGGCCTAAATAACAGAAAGCACCAAATCCATTTTTCTCCATAATTTATATTTTCCCTTGGAAAAGGGAATTGCCTGCTTTGTTTTCCTTAAAAGGTGTTCCATCTATTTTTTTTTAATGGGGAATGGATGAGAAGTAAATAAATAAGATGGCTTCTTTCTCCTTACTTACATTGTCCTTTTTATTCCATGGAAGAGATGATTACAGAACATTTCTTCCCACACACTCTTATTTTGAGTTCTGTGCCCTTTTCTTTGAGAAGAAGGGGTTTAGAGATCACAGAACTGAAATAAATCCCTCCATTATTTTTTTTTTAATATTTCTTCCTGTGAGAAAGACAGATGAAAGACAGCAAATAACAAAAGTGTTTTCTTTTAAAGGTGGTACTAGGAATTACAGTAGTGCTTTTCTTAGGGTTACACATTATTTTCCCTTTCCCTGAAGTGTGTGCTGGGGTTTTTTAAGTTGTTTCACTTTTTTAGTCAAAAATCTGAAAATTAAATCTTCTCACAGAGTTTCAACAGAGGCAGGGGGAAAAAAAAAGTGAGAAATTTGGTAGGAATGAAAATCCTGCCAACAAGCTTCCATAGTTATATGAAGTGGAAAATGGAGCCATTGCTGGTGCCACTGTTTCTTGCTCAACTGACATCTGGTCTGCACGAGAAAATTCACATTGGCACATAAGGTGTAAATCAGGTGAGATCGTGTGTCTTCCTTTCCCTTGCTGGAATTAGGAACTCAATGGGGCTGTGGTTTCTAGGTGAAGCCAGTGTTCCAGGACTGTCCAGGTCAACCCTAGACATGAGGCCATCCTAGACAGAATAAGTGGCTCCCTTTGAGGATATACTACCCTCACAGGAATGAAAAAGGGAGCAGAGAACGGGAGAAGAAAATCAGGAATTAAAGTTTGCTCATCAGTGTGGTCAGAAATATGACAGTGACGTACAGATTGAGGCTCTTTGTGTCAAAAAGGCAATCTTATATTTTTAAGAGTTGAAAATTTTTCAGCCTGCAGCAACATTTAATGCTAATTAAACAAAATATTGTGATTATTTGAAGATTAAGCCACTCTTGTAGGTGGATTCCTCAGCTATTTCCTTAAACAGCTTCCAAGCTCAGTGATGTCCTGCTCTGTGTTACTTCTCAATGGACTAGGCATGCCTTGATATTTTTAAAGCCATATGAAAAACATGTGACAGAAAATGTTTAGGGGGAATTATTGCCAGGAGAACCTAATCTTATTGATATTTCATTACCTGCTGGCAGATTATATGCTGTGGCTTTCTGCAATTTTGGTGGCTTCATTGAGATCTTTTGTAGAGCTCGAGTGTGAGGCAATGATCTCACAGTCTGTGCTGGCCTGAGCCTGGAGAGCACACTGTCCTCTTTGTAGATGACAAATGACACAAATCCACATTTAACCTGTTGCATTCTTGTGGACTCACCTTATCATGATTCTTGGGAAAGTGCCCCAGAGAAGCTAAAACAGTCAGTGGTGTCTTGAACTGGATGTATTTAATGAGCTGGTAGGCTGAATACCCAGTGCATGCTCATGCAGTTGTTATTAATCCTGTATAATTCAAAGCACATAAATCAAAAAGCTTTCCTGAGTTTCCTTTATAATCTCTACAGGAAGGTTTCTCTCACCCCTCCCCCTGAATGCAATTCAATTCTTAAGTAAGGAGCAGTGCATCTCCAGAGGATGGTTTAGTTCACTCAGGTGGCTCAGATGAGATGGAATCAGATAACCATCTCTTCTTTAATAGAAGTACCAGGACAGGCTCCATTGCAGGATCTGATCAGTCCTTTCAGTGCTGGAGAAAGGCAGGCAGGGCAGTGCTGACCCTGACATTCTGGCAGGCCGTGCCTGCTGAGTCAACACTGGCTTGTATCTCCTCTAGTGCTGGCCAAGGAGTGCTGCTTCTTCTCCATGTACTCCCTGCACAGTCCTCTGTGCTGCTCTATCCAGGGCTTCCCTCCCTTCAAGAGTCTTTTCCAGAATGCCCTGGTTTGCTACTGTCTTCTGTATTGTTTTCCTCCTTCAGTGAAGGGTCAGAGTTGTTTACTCCCACACTTTTTCCTCAGAAGCAGCACAGAACAGAAGTGGCACAGAACAAAAGCACACACTGTTGTGTTCCAGAGGGGTGAAGGAGACCCAAAGTGAAGCTCCATTTACAGAGCAATTGAACCCACTGGCAGCATTTTGCTGCTTCCCTACCTGCACTAACTAGAGAGCAGGTTTGGGGCTAAAACAGTAGAAAACTAACTTTTTTTTCTTCTTGAGCTTAGTATAGGAGTAGTAGGAATGTGTCACAGGATGTGGTTCCTTGATCACTCAGAACAGTCTTGGCCACTAGACCAGCAACAGATACAGCACTCGGGGCCTGTGCAGCACCCACAGCACCTTCATGGCCGTCTCCCCACCTACGTCCTCCAACAGCATCCATCTGTTCAGCTCTTGTGCATTTTATGTGCTTTTAAACCCAGCAGATAATTAGAAATACTCTTGCAAATTGGTTTTAACTAAAAATGCAAATGTACTAGATTCTGGTTTCAGAAGGAATTCTAGTTAAAGCATCCCAGCTTCCACAGGGAGGCAGCAGAATACCTGTTAATTTCTTTGCAACTTTAAACTTGCTGATGCTTTTTTTTTCTTCATTTAAAGAGCTCTTTGACCTAGTATATACATTGTTTGGATTAAGAGGTTTTAAGAATTTGAAATTCAGATGAAAATTCTTTTTTTCTTGCCAAGATCAAGCTTCCCAAGATCAACGTTCCCCTTATTTCCCTCTGAGTTGCCACCAAAATGATTTACAAGTTATATAAGAGCCAATTTTGAAAGAAATATGCTTTTAATTAGAAACTAAAAATCAGGGTGATTCTTTTGAGACAGTGTAGTTACATTCTGTCAGTATTTCCATTATTTTCAGGGATTTATCACCTCAGGAGAAGAAAGCATTCTACTCCACTGAAACTTGGAATTTTAGCATTCAATACTAAAAATATACAATAAATAGAAAATACTACAATAAAGTCCAGCATTTCCAAATCAGGCATTCAAATATCATGGAGCAGACATCCACCCTTGCCCCCTAATTATGTTATTAGCTTTAATAAGATGAGAGCTTTAAAATAATACAAATAGATTTTTTGTTTATCTTCTGCCTTATGAGACTTTATGATCTCTATTTTCAAAATCTTTTTTTGCAACCACAGGGCTTAAAAACATTTTGCTTTTTCCCTTTTACTAAATGGAAGTTGAGATTTTTTTGCATGCTTGCATGACCCTGAAAGCTGAACTTTGGAAAAAAATTTCAAACACCAAAACTTCATATCTTCACTAAATTCAACTACATGTAACTTTTCTGAACTGCCTATATGCTTAGAGTAGCTTGCTAGGAAAGAGAGTTAGAAATGTTTTAAATAAGAATGGATAAGCCAGGAATATTTAAATAATGTATTTGTTTCAGTCAGAAGTGGCTGAATTTAAATGTACTCTTCAGAGAAAAGATAGATTTTCAGTTTGATTGGTTTGGGGGTTTTTTGTTCTGTTGTTTTTTTGTTTAGTTGTTTGTTTGGTTGGTTGTTTTTTTGGTTTTTGAATGCAAGCAAATCTGTAATTTCTAACTGTTAGCTTTATCTACAGAAGAAGTATCTCATTGCTAGGAGCAGCACACATTTCTTTCATACTGTCCTGAATTAGATATCAGTCTGCCACTGAATTTCACTTTACAGGAGACATCCCAAATAAGTTTTCTCAGCTCCTTTACTCCATGTATTTGCAAAAATACCACTCTCATGAGGAGTCTCTTAATTGATCCAGAGTGGCAAATATTATGTTCCCCTGGTGAGTCTGGGGGTTTTAGACTGTTCTCGCAGGTTCACTAACTTGACATCTTTTTTGGTTATCTCCAGGAGACTGGATCTTGCTCACTTCATGGTCATTTCTTTGCAGCACAGTGCAAGATTTAGTTTGGTCAACCCCTGTCTCTTTAGGAAAAAGGAAGAGAAATATTCTATATATTTTATATTTTTTACATTTTTTATTAACCCTCAAAATTCTGTTGAAAGTAAAAGCCTTATAAATTCTAGTGCATTTTTACCACATACAGATATTTTCTTTGTATCCTTTTCCACTGATGCATCTGAACAGTGGGCTAAAAAGTTTTTAAAAATTTTTTTAAAAAAAATCTAGTGAAATTAGGTAACAGGTAGAGAGAGGTAGACATTAACTGCCCTGCAACACATGTAAGTCAGGGAAAGCACCAAAGAGTATCTTACAGTCATAACCAAGGGAGACTGTGAACTTATAACCTTGAGGTGAAAAGCTCCAGAACTGTTTACCAGAGCTGTGAGTTGTCTAGTCCCTTTGGAACATGGTTATAGGTAGAAGATTGATGATACAATTTGAATAACTGGTAGTGTCAGGCTCTGGTGAGGCACTAGGTTCCTTCTCCAGCTCTAACATTGCCCTCTCTGCTTTGGAGGTGCCACATTCCCAGTGTAAGCTGTTACCCTGAGCCAAAGGGCAGGGTTAGAAGGCCCAGGGGGAGATGGGTGGTGTGGCATTAGGGAAGAGCCAAAGGAGAGCTCCAGCTCCTTGGTCAGGGATAAACACAAACTGAAAGATTGGACACGGCCTAGAAGTAGTTAGGAAAATACCACAAAAATGCACTTAATTTCCACATCAACAGTTGGAAGAAGCCACCAAACTGTCAGTCCATGACCCTGGGAATGCTTTAGGTCCCAGGCCCTGGTGGGGCCTGGGTCCTTAGGGAGAGAGATCCTTTGCTTAGATGCATTGATGGGACTTTGATACTGTGATCTAAGTGTAAGAACAGCTGCTGGGCATGGAGGGTGTGAGTCTTTCTGAGCCTTTGGTTCCTCCTCAGTGTAACTGATGATCTCTATTTTGCAGGATCGCTGGGAGGGTGAATGCATTAGTCACTGTTCCGGTGAACTACAGGGATGGCTGTTGTCAAGTAATTTATTAACAGTCTTTCCTTCTTTGTGCTTTTTTCTCTACTGTTGGGAATTGGTATCATTGTGGCAGGTCCTCCTGGTATTCAAAATTATATTTAAAATAATCATATTATGATTAAAAGGCAAATGTACATCAGAGCCTGAATTCAGGTAGGGCCACAGAAAAATGGGACCACTATGTTTCAGCATTAATGAGGGGAACCAAGAACCTGACAACAGGGCATCAATTAAGATTTTTGTGATGTTTTCTGCTAAATAGATTCAAAGGCTCTGATTCAGGCTCAAGAAATTCATCTGCCTTTAAAGTTTAGCTGATCTATTTTTCACATCATAGCTGCAGTGTTTCTGTTCTTTGCCCTCTCTTTCACTTCATATGTAACCACATTTTGGTGGTAGATGAAGTGATTCCTATATATAGCATGCAAAACACTTTGTGATCCTTCCAGGGAATAAGTCCCAGATATATCAGATATTTATTTAGCACAGTACTTTTTAGTAGGATCGTGGTCAGGAGCACAGCCTTGGAGCACTTTCTGGCTTCAAGCTCAAAGCTGAACCTACTGAATGTGGCTTGACCAGAGTGTTTGAATAGTAGACATGCTGAGAAGAAAAAACAATTTTGTCTGCATCTTTGTTGTAGCAATGAGCTCCTCACCCTGGATTAATTGCAGTTTCCAAGGAGGCTGACAGTTCGGTCCATTTCCATAGGAAAGGAAATACCAAAGAGTACACTCAAAGGAGGCCCTTTCCAGGAATTTAGGATTTGCTATACCTATCAGGTTAGATATCCTGTTCCTAGCAGCTGTCAGGACATGATGCTTCAAAGGAAGTTGGATGAGTTTACATGGCCAAAGCATGACTAACTAAAGATGGAGAGAACTGAGGTAAGCATCTGTCTGTGGTGCAGGACTCAGCTTTCTGCTTGTAGGAGGAGATCTGATTACCCCTGGCTTAGTAAATTGAATATCTGTAATGTTAATAGCAATCATATTCAGGCTTCTACAGCTTTTCCAGGTCATTACATTGTCCCTTTGTTACCTGTTACCTCTTCATCATCTGCTAAGTTTTCCAAAGGTTTTACAACCAAAATATGGTACAATGGTACAAAATATGGTTCAATGGGGAGACACAATGTAAGTTTGTGTGACCAGTTATGTGATTATTCTGCAATGTATTTTCTGCTGGGTCCTGATTTTTGAAACAGATGGAAAGTAGGCAGGGATTTGAAAGCCTTAAGACCAGTCAGCTTCAGCTTGTTTCCTGCCCACCAAATTACAAGGTCAGGCCTTCCTTAACATTTCTGAAAAGTGCCATATGCTAGAGATACCACCAGTCCTTTTAAGTGTCTATTGACTTCAGAGGCCAGACATCTTAAATTACTCTTCGCCAAGAGTGCTACTGAAGATTCACAACACCAAGGATTTTATTCTATGTATTCTTTCAATGTGCCTCATCTTTTGAAAGCTTACAGCGTTAACTAAATTTGTCATCCAGAGCAAATGGACCTAAATTTTCAAAATTATCTGAAATTTAAGAAATTGCTGACTTCTCATCTGCCTTCCCCTCCTCCTTGGAAATCATAAGTCATGTGGTGTTGTGCCCCTAGTGCTGCTTCCTTGCTTCTAGGAATGGGTTGACTTGAAAACAGGTTGATTATTTAGCCACACATCTTTAATTATTTCTACAGAAAAAGAACCCTTGAAAATGGTGAGTAGGCAAATAAACCAGAGAAACAGTAGCTTATTTCATACCTTCCTCAATTTGCATATGTTTTTTCTGAAGTGTTAGGTACAGTAGAAGGAGAATATTTACTTTAAATTTTGTTGTGGAAATGTAGGAAATTAAAGAGGCTTTATTATTCCAGATAATTTCATTTTAAAACAGAATGTTCCTTCTCTAAATCTCTTGAGATATCATACATATCCTCTAGCATAGGAAAATCAATAGATAAAGAGGTTCCTGTTCAGTTTCCCCTCAATGTGATCAAGTACATTCAAATATTGAATGATAAATAGGCTAATTTACACATCTGCCAAACTGGCACTAGCATTTTACTAACTCCCTGCAGTGTCATGAGGTTTAATTAATGGTTGTTAAGCACTCCTATGAATGAAAGGTATGACTTTTTACATTTGAGATTATGTAGATCCATAAATTTCTGCTGTATTTGTAACAGCTGTCTAGAAGACTAATGGTTTTGCAGATTTACTGCTGTGCTCTGCTGCTTTCTGCTAGCCTGCACTTTTTGCAAGTTTGGTACTGGTGGTAACTTTCAGAGATTAAGACCAATCCTAAATTTGTTCTCAGCTGTAAGACACCTTCTAATTGTTCAAGGCAATTTCCTTGCATTCTAATATGTGTAAGGTACACCATGTCAAATTAATAACAAGTACATGACATTATTCACAAGAATGGTGGTTTTCAAGTAGTTGTGGGGAAAATATCAATTTATACAGCCTCAATGAGACAACTAAGTGAAGAAATGACACCTTGTCTGGCTGCAGCATCACTAGGTTGGCTGCAGGAGCAAGGTAACATGCAAGGCATCTCTAAAAATAGGTTTAAGAAGAAGATGGGTAAAGAGACAATTCAAAGTATCTGTGCAGTTCTTATCTGAAGGCTTTCTCTCAATTTCTGCTTTTAGCTCAATGTTTTTCTTGCATGTTACTTCCTTGACACTCTGCAAAGTATTGCAATGAAATCACCAGTCCTAACTAAAGATCATGATGGGACCATCTTACTGAGGTACAAAGGACTTTTTTTTTAATCCTTATCCTCTTTTCTACTCTATTCATGTGTCTCCTGCTAATTTGCTGCAACTGTCCTATTTGAGAAAGAAAGAGATGTGAGTGAACGCATGGCCTTAACTTGAGCAGCAAAAATCTGCAGCCTGATCAAATACTCACTGATTTTGGCCTTTGCCTTTTGGAGTGCTCCATGTCACTCAGTATTGTTGACTTGGTCCAAAAACAATATCAGTTTTTTCTATCATTGGTTTGAAAACTAAAGAGAGACAAATAGATCATGTGGTTGCCTTGGTCACCCTGAAGGTGTCCTATCCCCAGCTCCCATGGAGCTGCTGTATCGTGTCTGAAACCAGGAAGACTCCCCAGCTGTGCACCTGAGCCCCAGCTAATCCACTGCAATGCTCCACACCTTATGCCAAGGAGACTCAGTAGTCTCCTGAGGCTGACACAGCTGTCAGATCTTGACAGGAAGAGTAACAACCAGGTAGGTTTTTTAAGTATTATCTCATAATTCTGTCAGATATATCAATATTATATACAGATTGAGGCAGGGTACCCTGGGGCTATGCAATTAATAAGTGAATTGTTTTACTTACAGAAGGATGTGGCTTTTGGCCACATCAAGTAGAATGATGTGCCACCCAAAGTGACATTACACATTCATTGTTATATTGATCCTAAATATTGGGGACTGCCAACAACAGCCATCTCTGCTTTAGTTATTTTTATTTGTATCGGCATTGTAAATACCAGGTCTATAGAAGCATATGTGTCTGAAGTGTTTGGGGTTTTTCCTTGCATTTCCTTAGGATAACCAATTTAGATTCAATTGTTTTTAGAACCCAGCAATTCTCTGGCATGTATAATCAGAAATAATCCTGAATCAATACAGATTTTGACATGTACTTTAATAATTCCTTTACTTCCTTTCTAAGACAAGCATGGTGTTTGAAGTACACTTTTTTTAACCAGAACCTCTTGTCTGGAGAGCTAGAAAGCAGCCCTGCAAATAATTATCACCTCTACATCAGCACTGTAGCAGGAAGAAGTGCTAGTGAAGGACTGAAAATTATAAAATATCTTTGGAGCTTTAATTACTGAGCAATTACTCATCCCACAGCAGATCAGCAATGAACTATCATTCTATTACTCCACTTCAAAATTGTTTCATTTTCCTGTGACAATTATGACAAAAAACATTGTACAAACCTTATGTGAGCTACATGTGACAGCAAAAAATATTCCAAAAGAGAAAAATCTCATTATTGGTGACTTTAATGAACATATCCTGAAAGGCAGTGAGTGATCCCTCTATGGAATGCTTTAGGATCCAAGTTGAAATTACAAACAGTACATGGGAGTATGTAAGAAGGAAAAAGATAGGACAAGCAAATAAAAGTGTCACTGCTCTTGTACATCTGAAGAACGCATCTGAGGGGCTGCAATTTCTGTAAGTAGGGAGAAGTTGCTCCTGTAGGATGAGCTTTTGTTCCTGCTAGCAAGACAGTACTGCTAGAGCTTCTTGCCAGTCTCATTCCATTAACAGAAACATTCCCAGGGACAGAAACTGAGATCTTGGTAAGCACCCAGTGACCCTCTATTTTCTTTGCAGGGAAGCAGCTAGAAGCCAGTAGGAGTGTGATATGCCAGTGGATAGCCCTCTTCTGTTCTGGACACTTCTCGGGAGCCATACAGGCTATTAGTAGGGAGATGTGGTGGGTTGACCCAGGTGCCCACCAAAGCTGCTCTATCACTGCCCTCCAGACTCAAATAGGCAAGGGAAAGAAAATATTACTAAATTACTAAAGGCTTCTGGGTTGAGATAGGGGCAGCAAGAGATCACTCACTAGTTACTGTCATGGGGCAAAACAGACTCAGAGAAATTAATTGAATTTATTACCAATCAGATCAGAGCAGGATAATGAGAAATAAAACCAAATCTTAAAACCACATCCTCTACCCTTCCCTTCTTCCTGGGCTTAAGTTTATTCACAAATTTTCTATCTCTTTCCCTGCAGTAGTGCAGAGGAACCAGGAATGGGGGTTGTGATGAGTTGGCGTCACTTTGTTTCTGCTGGTCTTTCCTCCTCAGGGGAAGGGCTCTTCACACTCTCCCCACTCCAGTGTGGAGTCCCTCCCACAGGAGACAGTATTCCAGCAACTTCTTCAACACGAGTCTTTCCCTCAAGCTGAATTTCTTCACAAGCTGTTCCAGCATGGGTCCCTTCCATAGGGTCAGTCCTTCAGGAACAGCCTGCTCCAGCATGGGTCCCCTACAGGGTCACAGGTCCTGCCAGCAAATCTGCTCCATCCTGGGATCCTCTCTCCACAGATTCTGCCAGACCCTGCTCCAGCACAGGCTTCCCTTGGAGTAAGCCTCCTTCAGGCATATCCTTGCTCTGGGCTCCTCCAGGGGCTGCAGGTGGATCTCTGCACACCCCTGTCCTCCAGGGGCTGCAGGGGCTCAGCTGCCTCTCTGCATCATGGAATCTCAGGGGAACCTCAGCTCTGGAGCCTGGAGCAGGTCTTACTCTTACCCTTCCCTGGGTGTCTGCAGAGCTGTTCCTCTCATGTGTTCTCACCCCACTCTTCTCTGTACCAAATTACAGCTGTGCAAAAACTTCTTTTTTTTCTTAAATCCATTATCCTCCAGGTGTCACCACCTTCTCTGCTGGCCTTGACCTTGACCAGTGGCAGGTCTGTCCTGGAGCCTGGGCTGGCACTGGCTCTGCTGGACATGGGGGGCACTTCTGGGAGCTTCTCACAGAAGAAACCCCTGTAGTCTTCCCTCCACTACCGAAACCTGGGCACACAGACCAAAATCAGGAAGGGACAAGTGCTGCAGCCAGGCAGTGTCCTATATCACCTCCCCAGGAAAGAGCTGAGATTCAGCCTTTTTGACCTGGCTCAGACTTGTGCAAATAATCCATTTGTACAACTGAATTGGAGAAGAATGGAAGAGGGAATATAACTGTAGACATTTTAAAGCAGAGAATGAAAGATTGACTTAATAAATTGTGCCATAATACTGTAATACATCCAGAGAGTCTCTATGCCTCCTTTGAGTTACCACCCACAAAGATTGTAGCTGTGTGGCACAATCTGCAGACCGATTGAAGGATGTGTCATGCCACTGGAATCTGTTTTTTCATGACTTGAAATTGCATCTTTTTTTTTACATTAGACAACATTTATTATTCCTGAATTGTTTTCTGTTGACATTTCAAGAACTGGATGGTGCTTCTAAGTAAAAATTAATCCGTCCATCCTCTGTCAGGAGTACTTCACTTTAAGGCAAATAAAATAGTATCATTCCTTGTCATCTTTGTGCTACAATTATTCTTTAATCTTTATTCAATATATTCCTCTTCCCTGAAATGCCACATAGCCTTGATGCTACACTTTGCAGATTCAGTAATTTCTTTACTAATCTTGATTTGCCTCCAATTTCACTGATGAAGTAAGAGACCGATTTGCAAGCAAATGGCCTGGGAAACAAATGCAATAGAATTATATCACACTAAACCAGTACAGTTTCCACTGGCTCTATCAGGATGCAGCTCATGGACAAGTTGCAGTGCACTGACAGCCTCTGTTCCTTGAGCAGGTGAGAGGGGAGTGTGTACCACATGGCTTTGTGCCTGCGTTAGATGCTAAGCTCTTGAGGTTTATTGGCTGTGGACCTTTCCTACTGTTTGTGAAATTTTGTCAGGCAGTGACTGTTGAACAAGATGTGTCAGTCCCTTTCTGTGTCCACCCAGAGGATACACTCCATCAACCCCAACATGAGGTTGGGTTATCCCTGTTGGTCTAGGGAGACAAATAAGGTCATAAATAGTGGTTTGGTGGTATAGTATGGGTTATGGCTCAGCTACTGCATAGGGAGCTGCAGTGTGTGCTCAGTGACATGCACCCATGGGCCATCTGCCTCTGTGCTGATGTGATTTATAATGTAGCTAACAAGCCTCCATTATGGATTGAGGTGTCACCATACGTCCATAGCAGTCCATCTGAAAAAAAAGCAAAAACCAACAAAACCCACTGTGAATTGAAGTTTTTTGTGGTTTAATCCAGCAGACAGCTCAACACTCTACAGCTATTCCATCTTTCCCCCGCACAGGGATGGGGGAGAAAATCAGAAAAAGGGTAAGCTCATGGGCTGCCATAAAGACAGGTCAATAGGACAGAAAAGGAAGGGAAAATAATAATGAATAGAACATTCAATATAAGTGATGCACAGTGTAATTGCTCACTACCTGCTGATTTATGCCCAGCCAATCCCTGAGAAACAGGTTCCCATTCCAGCCAACTCCCCCAGTTCTATTGTTCAGCTGGAGGTCATATAGTCCTTTGGCCAGTTGGGGTCAGCTGTCCTGGCTGTGTCCACTCCTATCGTCTTGTGAAACCCCAGCCTCACTTCCTGGCAGGGCAGGAGAAGCTGAAAAATCCTTGACTTAGTGTAAGCTCTGTTCATCAACAACTAAAATATCAGTGTGTTATCAACACTATTCTCATCCTAAACTCAAAACACAGCACTGTACCAGCAACTAAGAAGATAATTATGTCTATCCCAGCCAAAACCAGAATATTTTTTAAGTGTGCTTTTGAAATGGTGCAAAGTACAGTAGGAACCCATGGCAGAGTCTCTTGTGAAGCAGAGTCTGAACCAGTCCCTGCATTCAAATGTCACTAGTCAATTCTCATGTCCCATTTAAGTTAAAATATTTCATGTTCTTGGTTTTGAGACAAAAAGTTTAGACACACACTTAATGTCTCATTCAATAATGTGTTAGTGAGTTAATTATACCAAAAGAGCAATTTTATTTTACTGGCACCAAAAATTTCAGCAAATGTCAAGCAAGCTACAAATGAGGCAATTCCAGACTAGGCTGTTATTGAATTAAACGGATTATTTCCTTGGTGCCTTCAAAGTCTTCAAATATGTCTGGAATCTTCTGGCCATTTCTCTGAGGCTGCTGAAGCCAGATTATTAAAATGGCCCATCTTCCGTAATATTGTCCTGGGTTTTTCTCATCACTCCCCTGATTATTATAAATTGCATGGTATGATATTTCATAAGATTAATATTCCTTCTGCTCTGTACACTGCCAGAGGATCAAAACAATTGGCTGCTTCAACTCATACTTAATCTGCATGATAGGCTAACCCCTGTAAACACCCAAGTTGTTCATGGTGGGCTGGTCTACATGGGTGGTTTACACTGTTGGAAAGCTGACTATCCATATTCAGAGATCTGTGCCACACATCATTGCCAAAATGCTCTTAATTCGGTTGAGAGCTTTTAATTCTGTTGAGATTAGTAGCACTGTGGCAGTGGAATAAATACTGTCAAGAATCAAGTTAATTTTGCCTGTGATACAATGTTTTGCTAGCTGTCCAGTTATGTTCATGTATTTTTTTTTGTGTCTAGTCCTATATATCTGCCTGAAGATTCCCACTTCTGGCCATCTGCTGCAGCACATTGGTAAATGAGAAGAAGGACTTCTCATTGAAGGGGATCTAGCATTAGTCCAAAGCTTTTTGGGGCACCTACACACAAGCCTGAATACATGGAGAAAATAAAGTAAATCCCAGCAGTAATAGATAGCAGCCAGATTTTGTTTTGATTTGGTTTCTGTTTTTCAGTGTTCTATCTCAACAGCATAGTCTGTACTTTCCTGTTCACAAACTCTTCAGCTCTAGAGACTAAGACCTCAACAGTGAGCCAGCAGTGAATAATTTTTACATGTCAATTTATACTCTTTATCTGTGACAAAGGTGAGCTTCAACTCAGAGGAACATGTTTCTGATAATTTTTTAACACTCAGAACTGATCTGGACTGTAAATACTAAAACACACTCATGACAAAACAGTGTTGTTCACTTGCAGAAATGGCTTGTGGTTCTTCTTTCTCAGAATTTTAGTACTGGTAACCTTTGCTGACCAGCTCTGCTCCAACTACTTCTGGTCAGCATTGATGTCTGAAGGGAAGGGAAAGCATTCTGTGAAATGACATTGTAAGAGTCTTTGCGGTACTTATTTGTACATCTCTGCATCTCTCACTGAACAGGGTCAGCATGCTAAATTAATAACTTGGTGCAACCCCACTGTAATACAATAAACAAGGAATTAATTTGGTGTGTTGTATCTAAGTTGTTACTGAAATCACAGTGTGTATATTGTTTAATCTTTTGTTCATCCTGGTCTGAAAATAAACTATCCCAGCTTGAGAACTTTTACTTGCTAATGTGGACTTTTTAGAAGTTGTTTCCCAACTCTTCTTTAGTCCCCACTGTTTTTTGGTCCCCAGTTAAACTACTAAAAAACAATGAATCTGTGTGTGAGCAAAAAACCAGTATCTGTTATTTAGTTGAAGCTAACAAAGCAAACTAAAAACTGTCTTGCTGAGTTTTATACAAAGATTCATTCTTCTCTGTGGCCAGGATTCAGAACCTGAAACCTCTCAAACCATCACAGAAATGTATCTTTTGAGATATTGATTCTAACAAGACTTTGAGAACCCTCATCTGGTGTTGAACTTCTAATGCAGTTGGGGTGGAAAATACATAGAGGCAAAGAACACAGGTTCTTAATATAGAAATTCTATTTCTAAAGGACTTGGCTGTACAGACTTTGGAAAATAAGATCAGCTACATAGTTCCATTAATCAAGACCCACCACTTCCATGTATCTGAAATTTTATCATTATTTTGGGAGTTTTCCCCCTACATCTTGTGTCTTGCAAGAAAGTCACTGTATGTAGCCACCAGTGACCACACTGCAGCAATGACTGCTCCTGTGCAAACCCCATCTCTCTTCCCTGTTCTCCACAAGATCCTCTTCCTGGAGCCATCATGCTGCAGTTGCTGTCTCTTGCACAGCAGATGTCCTGGTGGATACTGAAGGGTCAGGAGTTGGTGTCCCACCACATATCCCTGGGGTTTTCATTGTGATGAAATTATTTCAGTGAAATAATTTTACTTGGCTGAATACCTTGCAGTATTATGGACTGTGGACCTTACCCTCTTTACTGCTCTACTTCCCCCTTGTTTTTTGGAAATTCTGAATTAGAAAGCTGTGGTAAAATAATAAATAATCTTTGGAGGACATTGAGAAGCAAATTTAGAGCAGCACAATACCCAGTGTGTGTGTGCAGATCACTCTACATAACTAGCCTAAGTACCAAGGGACAATTTTTGAAGCAGGTGTGTTTATCAGGGTAAATAGTAAACCCTAAATAGTAAAGATTATTAGTGGAACTTAATTGTAAAATTCACTCTGAAAACAGTCCTGGATATTCCAATTGAATGAAGCTGGATATTTTTTAAGGTATAATGGTGTGAATTATTCTTTATGCCAGTGCCAAATCTTATTATTAGGCTTTTGAAGATGAAACCCACTATTTTTGGAGTGTCCAGCCACAGCGAGAGACCAAAGTGCAAATTGCCTCAATAATTTTAATTGTTCTCCAGAACCCAATTTGCTACCAGATACTTAAACAGTCAAGAAAAGGACAGTTTTTGTAGCCCTGAGAGAGTCCCACTGAAAAATGCTCTATGCAGTGGAAATTAAGACAAAATATGGTCATAATGAAAACCACCCTTTCTAGTAGAAAAAAGTATTACAAATGGAGTGAAAGTATTCATACCAACTCCTACACTGTTTCTTTCGAAAATGAACTGTGAGATTCAGTTCTTCACCTAACCCAATTTGTTCAGCAGCAGCTGTTAGCTCTACACAAATGGAGAGAAAAAACACATTCTGAAAAGTAATCAGTTTTGAAATTTGAATACAGGCTAGTCTCTTTCTTCACTTTCACCGAATAGCATCTTTTATCTGAAGAGTTCAAAGCATTCCTCCAATAATTTATTACATCTCACCACCTTCTCTCCGAGGCTTTTAAATATTCTTTTCCTCATTGCAGAAGATGGAAAAAAAAATCAGAAAAATTAAGTTACTTTCCTAAGACCACACAGTGATTCAGAATAGAGCAGAGAGTACAAGTCTGAAATGATAACTTCAGCTCTGCCATTCCAAATGCTGGATTATAGTTTGTCTGCAACATTCCCTAGAGGGAGAGGTAATAACTTTCTGAAGAACTGCTGTAATTCAACCTGCAATTTACTGGGACAGATGTGTTAATTTCTGGATGAAATTCTGTCACCTAGCTATTCGAAGGGTCAGACTAGATGGTCAGAAAGGTCTCATCTAATCTTAGAAGAGTCATTGCCACCATACAAATCTATTTGTCCTTTCTCTCCTTCCAACAAAAATCAGCAATTAGTTGTGTTGAAAAGCTTGCTATGAAACTGCATTTTTCAAATCCAAGGCATATTATGCCAGGGGCTAGCAAAAATAGCCTCAGAAATCCTGAAAAATTGACAGATTGAATCTATCAAATCCATTTTTAATTTTATTTTGACAAAAATTCACACTGGGGCTGACAGCTCCTTGTAAAAACAATGTTGCTGACTGCAGTTTGAAACACACATGCTATAAAACCTTGGGAACAGGATTTATAATAGAAACCTGGCAGTCTCCTAACTCTACCAGTATTATCACCATGTGTGACAATAATATATTAGGACCATACTTCAAAGCTCCTTCATTAGATTCTGACATATGGAGGAGAAAAGAGACCCTGAAAACTAGGGAGGACATAGAGTGAAGTCTCAGCTGTGCATGTTTATCATCTAAATCAAGTGAAGGCAATTTATTGACTTATTGATTCTAATTCAAAATGAGAACTTAATTAAAAGTTTAGTTCATTACCACACAATTACACGGCCCCTCAAGACATTTCCAGGATACTAAAGTGCACATTTAATTATGTGGTATATTGGATCTTCAGTTGTTATAAATCAGACATTAGTGGTGCCATGCTAATTTACACCATCTGGGGACAGGGCCTATTAGTTTTCTATGCAGGAGACATTTGTTATTGTTTTAAATAAGGGAACTACAGTTCAATGTTGCCCTTTGCTGAGCAATTTGCCTTTCAACCAGAAGGCAAAGCAGTGATGAGAAGTTTTGTTTCAGTGCCATATATACCACATACATATACCAGCCTCTGCTCAAGCAGCATGAAGGACTTTCTGCCAAAATTATAATATCAAACCCTAGAGAAGCTGTTCTGACTTGGAAACAGGCTTTGGTGACCCTGCTAAGAGAGATTTTGGCAGAGAACAAACGTTTTTGCCTATTTCTCCACAGTAGCATAGCACTCGTGTCCAGATGCAGGCAGCATCTCCATCAATGTGCTGTGCCAGCTTTGATATCCCTTTAGGTTCTCAGCCTCACAGGGCTGCACCCCACAGGTGAAGCTACACCTCACAGCTTGTGCTGCTCCCCTCAATACAGCCAGTGGAAGAGTTTGGTTATGTAAATTTGCCTTCTGAGGTTCCTTGAATGCAGCAAATTTCAGATTTGTCCCTGCAAAGGATGAAAGTCCTAACTATATTTGTATTCACCTAATGCAGCATTCAAGGGCTCTAATCTTGAGGATCTTTCTGTCTTTCCGTATTTTTTGATAATTTTTATCTATTTACAAATAGCCAGAACTGACAGTCAGGGAATCAAATTGAAAAGACTTTCACATGCAGGCATGAGCTGTGTTAAGTCATGGAGCATTTGCGGGCAAGTTAAGCTGTTCATGAAGAATCACTGTGTATCTTCAGTGACTAAAGTTATTTGTCTAAAAGAGAAACTCAGAAAAAACCTGCAGAATGATACTATAAATTGTGATCCACAATAAAGGTTTGAAAATTTCACTTTGCCTGGCATCTTTTTTCAGCTAATGCTTTCTACCTCTGAGCCTTCTAAAAAGAATTTGGGCTGACAATTTCTACATATGCTCATGTTTTGGACTCTCAGCATGGGTCTTTCAGTAGCACTGTGGAGTGAGCTAATGTCAAATTAATTTTATTCTACTTCTGACCTATGGGACTAAAAAGATTTTTCAGGTGATATGTCCTGTATTTCAACACATGTGCCAGACACCAGCAAGAAAGCAGGACTAGAAAGAGTTTTCAGTCAATTTTTGGCTCCCAGGCTGTTACTCACAGATAAAAGGAAGTGCAGCTGGCAGGGCAAAAGCTGACTGCACAAACAGCACAAACTATACCTGTTCAATCTGAAGCAAGGGAAGGGCAGAGGGAAAGGAACAGAGAAGGGCACCAGATCCAGCCAGGAAGCTGCATTCACGCATTTGTCAGTCAGCAGAAATGAAAGCTGTGCTGCAGGAAGCAGGTATCCACCACAGGTACATGTGCTCGTGTGACTGCTGTGGTGGTGACAACAGAGGCAAAGAAGAGAAGCCTTAAATGACAGAGCTTTTGAAAACCCTGTAGCCCAAGGAGTATCTATAAGGAATTGACTGGGGGAACAGGCATTTTAATAGCTGCTTATTAGGTGCACTTGCTACACTCAGTGTTCAACTCAACAGTATTTTCCAGCTATTGATTGAGCACATCCCAAAGCTTCTGAAGAGCTGTTTTAACACAATACCGGATAGTGTATGTGACTGCGCTTCTCTGTTGCCTCGGATGTTTCTGTAACAAGGAGACACAGACTAAGATAGCCCCTGCTATGTTTGGTTACAGTATCTCCAGCTGTCAAGAACCCATGTTTTAGAGTAATGGTTTGTGCCTTTCTAGTGCTCACAGCTCTGAGCCATCACACTGAGTGTGTATCAATAGCTGCATGAGACATTCTCTGAGCTCTCTCAGATCCCATTTACTGTTTCACTAGTTGTTTTTTCCTTCCCTGCTTATGCTTTTTCCTAGGTTTCATTTAGGTGAGTTGAGATTACACAATGTGTTTGTGTGTGGCCAGTGAGTACTGCTGGAAGGGACAGAAGTATGAGTAACGATAAAAGAGTTTGTCTTGCAGCCATGTGCCATAGCTTGTAAACCAGACACAGTTTTCATTTTGCAGAACTTTTTGGCATTTGAGAGAGAATTTCCCTGACACCTTATGAATCCTACTGAAGTCTGAGTATTCAGGTCTAGCAGAGCTAAAACTGATATCAGTGTTAACACAGAATGCTACCAAGCAGTTTATCAGTGATTTTCAAGTTTGCAGAAATTGATCTGATGAGGAAAAGCTCATGCTGGATAAATTTTACACTGATTTCAGAAAGTGTTCTAGTATAGAGGGCAATTGGGCATTACAATAGATTAAGGGGGCAGCATGATTGACACCACTTGGAGTCTTTAGGAGGCAGTTTGGATAACTTTCTAAAAGATATTCTTTCAAACTGTGTTTGGCATGAATGGTCCCTTCTGGCCAAGGAATCTGTCCAGAATGTATCATTCATTCAGCTCCTTCCTTCATATGTAACAGGCAGAATAAGTCCTCAGCATGATCATGATTTGCATAAAGATAATGGTTATAATAAAAGCCTGGGCTTCAGGGGTTTAACTGGGTAACCACTGGGGTCAAGATTTTTTTTTTCCTCTCACTATACAATTAATCAGATGTACTCTGGGTTAGTGTTTGCTTAGTTCCTGTGAAGCACTGGAAATTGGCCATGCCTAGAAACTGACTCCTCCTCACAGTGGCCCAGGGTTACACAGAAACTCCTCTCCATCCAGAACAGTGAGGGAAGAAGTTTGCTCAGACCTCAGAGCATCTCCTGCAGCATGACAGCATGGCTAGCTTGGTCTACCTCATTGTCTTTAAATGCTCTCCCAGCACCTGAGAGACTTTGGAAATGGAACAAACTAAAGTAAAGATTGGAGTGACTTCTTTTTTTTCTAAATTCTGCTTCTTAAAACACCACTTCTGGAGTTTAAAAGGCCTTTCTGTGCTAATTTGGGGAAGACAATACCAAGAAGTTCCAAGGAGGGAGTATCTACATTAAATAATCAGGTTATACAGGGTTTCCTATATCCTTCAGCTCTGCTGCTGCATTTTTCCAGCCTGTGTAGGTATGTTGCCTGTAGCCACCCCCATCCCATCACCTTCAAGCCCTCTGCCAGGACTGCAGGTGTGCAAGACTTGGCACATGAGGGAGAGTTTGGAGGAGCCTGTGAAGGTCAGTGACACCAACCACACCTGAGTATTAAAAACCAGCTGGAAATGGTCAGCCAGGCTGTCTGCAAGGGGCTGCAAAGCAGCTTTGCTGGGAGAAGGATACAGCACCTACTGGGAATTGGAAGAGAAGATTAGAGTTGAAGGTAACCTGCCAGTCTTGAGCTTGTTTATGGAGTTGCTGGACTTTTCAGGCATATAAGCTGTGGTTGATCCACATTTGTAAAGTGCTTGTACCAGACTAATTTTTACTTTGTGGGCATTAAAAACTGTATGTATTATGTATTTCTTAGAGAAATAGTAGTTGCTAGGTTTAATCTTTCCGGTGTTAGAAAATATGCAAATATAAAACCTATCAGGGCACACAACATAGTTTTGATCCGTCTTTCCTAACCTCCAGTGATTTTAATAGAGGAGGAAGAAGCCTAATGAGATTTGTCAGGACATACTACTGAGATCCGGTGGCTGTAGCAGCTGAATGCTGTATAAAATGTAAAACTCTTCATATAGTGCAGAGGCTGAGTCATTAACCTTTTACTATGGCTCTTTTGGCAATAAAACTTCCATGTTTGAGACAAAGTAGTGTTTTCATACAAATGAATTCTCTAATACAGGGCTCCTGCATCTCAAGATTGGGTCCTGATTCTTTCAATACTCTAAACTGTTGGTTTTAGTGTAGCTGCTCACAGGAGTTTGTCTCTCTTAATCTTGCCCAGTGCTGGAAAATTTTACTTTCAAACATTTTTTTACTCAGTGCAACTTCCTGTGGCTACTCTACTGCACAAGATTGTTGGCTGATAATAGACTGGCCCACAAGTTAATTATTTCCATGTTCTACACAGTAGTTGTTTTTTTTTTTTTTTTAACTCTTCTTTTGTTAGGAACTTCAACAGAGATGGATTTTAATGTTTTTTTAGCTGTTGAAACTCAGACTAGGGGAATATATCCAGAGTATCGAAATTCATAAGGCAGCTCCTAAGGCAGCTCTTTTCCAACAGTACTAAAACAGAGCTGGATTTGTCACATTAAATGTTTATAAAATCTCCCCCCTTCTGTCCCACTGCCCCAAACACATGTATATTTGTATTCTTTTTAGTGTTAATAGCAGAGCTCCCTCAGAATTTTCAAAATCTAAGGCAAGAGTTTGCCATAAAAAATTCTGCTAAATACTGCTTGTTTTCAACTCTCCTGTGGAGTGCTAAAATACAGTGGAATTTCATTTCACTAAAAAAATTCATAAAGTCTAATTGTGTTTAGACTTTTTTGATGGTTTTCCAGTTTTTTGTGGCTTCTACTGGACCTTGGCTTTCATGCTGTTTGATATTTTTTTTTTCTTTGTAGGCAAAGATAGCATCTGATTTACCCTTAAACCTGCTTCCTCTAGAACTCTGTCACCTTTCAGTGATCCAGGTGTGCAAGTTTTCTCACTTCCTTTCTAAAGGGAACAGATGGTTCTGTTACAAGCCGATTTTCTTAGTCACAGTAATTCAAATACCCATTGATTCTTGGTCCTGTCTTGCCTGGTAACACCGCTGTGTTGTCAGTGATGTGCCAGTGTGTGACACCAGGACACGTTTGCCTGGTCTGGAGATCATAAACTAACTTTTACAGACCTAACCAAAAAAATGTGAATTTTAGTTTAGAATATGTGTAGTTTAGATTGTATAACTGTTAAATATGAAGTGTTACCTTTAAAAGAAAATCACAGCTGTCTAGTGTTATGCCAGTTACAATTAATTTCTCTAAAAATATTTGAGTTAGGATACAACCTAAAAAGAACTTATATTTTTCCGACTACTGCAAAAATTTTCTTTACTGAACTGTACTCATTTCAAAAGTTTTAATCAGAGTTGCTGCTACCACTTCCTGCAAGGTTTAGATTTGGTTTTTTGATCCACTGTCTGACTAGGCTTGCAATCATCTGTAAACAGAGGGGACATTTAGGGTTAATAAAAGGAAAACATTGAAGCTTTGATCTGGGGAAAAGAAGGAGGTGGGTTTTGTTTTTGAATTTCTTCTTCATGATTTTACAGTTTATTAGCACCAACTTAAACAAGCTAATAGGTTCAAATTACAACAAGATAACTGCAGTTTTTTATAGAGCCACTATGAAATAACCTCCCTTCTATTTTAACCTTTTATCTTGGTCTCATTCTTATCTGTGGACTTCCCCTTTGCCCTTCTTCCACTTTGCCTGAAAAATAAGCAGAAAATAGAGTTTACATTATGTCTGTACACACGTCTAGGTTTTTTTTAGTATATCCCCAGAGGAAATTGGATAAATGTATTGGATAAATACATTTTTCAATAGCTGTAGAACATTTGTTTAACATGGACTAGCACCCCAATAACTAGCAGAAGATTTTACACGCAAATCTGAATTTCCAGCTAACTTAACTTATCTTAGGATCCTTGGTGACTACTTGCAAACACTTTCCTTGAATGAGCAGTATCAGCAAAGATACATTATGGTGATAAAGTATATAATGTAATAAGTGAGCTAAAAAGATGGAAGAAGGTTTAGAAAGAAGGAGGAGATGGAAAAGGGAAGTACTATAAAGGGAAGGGCATCTATAAAGAGAGAGGGGTCTAAGCCTTTTACAATAGAGACAGACTGAAATAACCATGGTTTCTTCTTTGAGTCGTGAGAATAGCTATTTTCTTGTTTAAAAGCTTAAAGAGCTATTAAGTTGGGCAAATCACTGGTAAAACAGCTGGAAATGTAAATAGCAATTTAAACAGTCCATTGCCCCTCAATCCAAATGTGGAATGTGCAGATCTACTTCAAAAAAGTTCCTCTGGTTTTATTATATTGTCAATGGTAAGAGGATTGAGTAGGCACCCTTTCTCCATGGGCTGAATGGAGACAGTGTGCTTTATTTAGAAAATCCACATTTTTTTTTTCCTTTCCTCATTTTTCTTCTTTTTTCCCCCCTCTTCTTTCCCCCTTCTTTCCTTTTTCTCGTTTTTTTTCTTTCTTTTTTCTTTTCTTTTTCTTTTTTTTTCTTTTTGCAAGTGAGCAGACGAGTCTCTAATTTTCACACCATTCTCCCTTAGAGACCTCCTTCAATTGCACCATTCTTTCATTATGTGGAACTAATGAAGTGCTCTGCAACCTTTAGGTCTCCAAAGAATCTATTCCATTGCTCCAGGAATATAGTCCTTAAATAAAACATGTTTCATTGGCTGACTTCAAAACACTATTCTTATGGGGGAGGGGGGATAAATAATTGGCCTGGAATCACTGTGAGGCAAAAAAAAAAAGAAATTACATTGGACAATGCTTTTAAATTATAGTTACAGTCAAAGGATACATTCAGCAATGGCAGTTTGGGTTCTTATTCCTAGTAAGCTGCCAAAATTGGAATATGATTTCTTTGAAGTTCCAGACTGCAAATATTTTTATGACTATTGTCTTTTCACTGCCTGTGTTCCATTGAGAGCAAATGGCTTTTGTGGTGCAAAAAATCATGCAGTAGGAGATCAATAAGACTAATAATTCAGCAGCTGAGTTGGAAGGCTGGCTGCCTGTGTGTCTCAAAAATAACACCTCACATTTTATACACTGCTCTTCTTCTCCAAAGTACCCACCAAACACTAACTCAGCCCTGTGGCTTGTTTATTCAGTGTGTAGAAGCACAGATCTCTTTTACCCATGAGGTACCATAAGGTACCTTATCCTTCCCTAAATATTTGTGAGTATGAGGGCACCTTATTTTCATCTGTCATTATAGACTGTGAAGAACAGTTATTTCAAATTTGTCAAAGTCTCTTTCTATTCAGTGTCTGCCCTCTGGCATTTTCAATTGATTTGCCTTTCTTCTCTAAAGCTTTTAATTGGTCTGAGCCCTGTTTTCCTTCCTCTGTCGTAAAATCTTACAACTGAAATATGCTCTCTCATAATAACTTTGTCTGCATAATCTGCTTTTAAATTAAATTTAAAAAGGGGGGGGTGGTATAGGGGGACAGCAGCAGGGGGAAAATAAAGCTATAGTTCAATGTGAGATTGCTTGTGTGTGTTGGGTTTGTATCTGAATGCAGCAAACAAATGTAAACATTTAAACTTTTTTATTAGTATTCATTTCCTTTCACATTGCTTATCTTTTGATGCTTGATCTAATTTGCTGCATATTGGATTCTGGCTTTTGGTAAATTGAAATAACACTATCAGCATTATTATTGTTATAGTACTGGCAGAAGAGATTTTCTGGCTTAATTTCAGTGAAAACTGTATGTCTGTATTTGACTGTAAAACAATTTATATTTATAGAAGCTGTTGTAATCACCTATTTTTGAGTGAAAGGATTTCTTGGCACATAACTGTTCTGCAATACCCAGGATTTATCACAAATTTCTAGTGTAAAAACAATACATTTAAGCTCTATTGAACTGATTAGAAAAGAAAACAGTGCTTAATGAATGTGGGGCTTTGATTTTTGGGTGCCTAGGGATAAGTTACAGCCTTGAATTAGCTCCCACTGTATTTTGGTAGGACAGCACACTGCACTTTGCAGTAATGAAGGCTGTGGAGCAGCAGTCAAGAATAGGGACTAAGTTTTGCCAAGGTCATTAGTACCAGTGGTTACCTAATTGTGGACCCTCTTGAGTGGCCTGATTTCAAACAGGAACAGAGCTTGCAGTCCCTGTATCAAGCTACTCTTATATTTATAGTGGAGACACCTGAAAATCCTTCCAAAATCCTGGCTCTGACTCCATTTCTTGGTTTTCCAAACTTCCCATGTGAACCTGAGAAAGTAATTTAACCTCTCTGTATCTTTCTGTATCTGATCTTTCCCTTATCTTTACTAGGGGAGAATAATACTCCACTTCTCTGCATTGTAAGACCTGATTCATGAATATTTATCAATCTCTTTAAACAGAAGAGAGTTGTACAATACTGGCCTCATCATAAATAATTTTTGAAATTCCAAATTTTAGACTTGCTGGAATTTCTATACCTTGATATAGGAGTGATTCTGGAGTTGCATCCTCTCAGTTCCTAGCGTGGAGTGACTTTTATGTAACTTTGGTATCCAAAGACAGAGTTCCTATTTTGTTTTCTTCCCAAAATGAAGTGTGCAGTTGCTGAAGCTGGCAAGCCATGAAAGCACCAAGTGAGGCCCAGATGACTCTGAGTGCCAGCACTTGCTGCTGTTGCCCAGCTGCTCAAGTTATTCCTCCCCTGCAGAGAGAGATGTGGGCTCTACTACACCTCAGTTGTGTTCAGGTTGAACTGGGACATGCAGTGCAAGTCCCCCACAGGGCTGACACTGCTGTTCTGCACTCTGCAGAGCTGTTTATCTTGCTGTTTAGATGTTGCAGGGTTTGCACACCCTTGACACAAACCTGAGTGTGCAACTGAAGGCCAAATAAAGCCAGCAGAAAGCCCTACATTATTCTGAGTTGTGGGGTTGGACTTTCAGAGGTAAAAGGCAGATGAAACTTGAGATCCTGTTCAAGCATTTAATGCCCTGATTAAACACCAGCTGGAGACAAAACAGGGAAAGCTGTAGAAGGTAGGTACTTCCATGTTCAGTGTCAGCTCCATAAAAACATGTAGATGGAGCTGTCTATTTCTAGGTAAAAAAGAGAGATGCCATGTTTTATGCAGGTTCTGAACATCAAGAGATTTTACAAGTACTATCTGCAGTCTTGACACATGTATCTACGTACATCTGGCCTTTTTGGTGTCCAAGGTTTCTTTCATTGGGAAATTGGTGACATAAGTATTGATTTTCTTTCTCTAACTCAACCATATTTGATTGAAATTAATTCCAGATTATTTTAGATGTGTCATTTAAGTTGAAGAATGATGAGAATTTACCCAGGAGCTTTCAAGCAGTCAGTATCTTATGCCTGCTGTATTTTCACTTTGTGATAGTATACACTTTTCTGATTTCATCAGCTCTCTGAGCACACTTTTATGAAGCCTTACTGTGCTGTAATCTTCTGTAAGCTCCTTTCACTGTAATTTACTATACTTGTGTTAATCCAATCTATCTCTAACGATATAATAATACTAAAAAATGGCAACACTAATAATAGGTCTGCACTGTGTATTTCATGTAATTTGAAAAGAGAAGCAAAGAGCATATGAAACTAAATCCTGCTGTCCTTCTTTATTCATTCAGCCATGGCCTTTCAATAGAACAAAATAATATGCAGGATTAAGGTGAGTGGAATTTTACCCTTTCTATATCCAGGCCTCCTGAGGATGCTGCATTTAATTCTATTTGATAACCTTCTATTTTATTTGCCATTTCACACCAACTGAAACTGCAGCTGCCTGTCAGGGATTCAGTTACTCTGAGCTTCAGGTATCTCATAGGTAGTTTAGTGCACTAAAGCATAGGCTCCTCTGGAGAGTCCTTAGGGAGGAGAACTCATTTAGCAGAAAAGTATAATTGGGGCTTCCAAGTGGTTCTGGAATCATCACTGTATATTTGGATAGAATGATGCATTTTCAAAGCCTCTGCAAGTGTGTAACCAAGCTGAGTGTGCTTTTAAGGATGAAGTACGCAACCAGAATGCCTTAATTCCTGGGCCTTTTAAATGTGTCAGAAATATGAAACGGGAAAACGTGTCAGATATACACTCTACCACTGAGATGCAGCATGATGGCAGTATGAGGGGTCTGAGGAATGGTGTTCCCCTTCTGTGCTGTAGAGGGATCTCTGCTGGGTCCTTCACAGCCATGTTAGGAAACAGGGCTAGAGTCTGTGCCAACATGGCCTGTGAGCAACAGGCTCCCTCACAGCAACTGCAATTACCCCGAAACACCCCTGCAATACCTGCTGAAATAGAGTCCTGGGACTTGGGAAAAATGTGCTAGAAGGAATGAAGATTTGCTGACCTTTTGTTTGGTTAAACTCAGGATAGAACTGCAAAAATCAACACACACGAGTGCATAGGCTTTCTTTGTCTTGTTTTGTTTTAAGAAGGGGAGGCATTAGTTGATGTGGTAGAAAAATCTGAGGCAAAGATTTGAGCTTAGATATTTTCTGCAGTATCTTCTCTGTAGGAAGTTTCTTGTAAACCACTAAGATCATGATAGCCTGGTTCCATCAGATTTGTCTGGTGTGTTGACAAGTGCAGCATTGTTCTACACAGGACATGAACTTTCCTATTGCTGCAGAGAAAGGCATTTCTCTGCATGTCAGAGCCTAAAGGAAAGCGCAAGAGTTCCCGCAAAGAGCAACAACAGGAAGAGGTAGCAGCACAAAGAAGCCGTGGCTGAACTTCTTCCAGTTCCATGTGAACTGATTTTTATTTATAGTATCCCCATTAAAACCCTAAGCACCCAACTGTATCCTTAGGTCTAACTTTCATTTTTCATTTCCTTTGTCTAGTCTTTCCAATTAAAACATGTTCATTTTCACTGGTGGTGAGGTTCATAAGTGTTCAACATCAACATTTTAAGCATTTGAATATCTAAAAATGTGAGGAACACAGCTGATATAAATTATAAAATTAATATAATTTTACATTTTATATAATTCTACTTAACAATGTATATTTAATATAATTTGAAATTGTTAAAATTGTATGTTATTAATTTAATATAAATTATACAATAATCTTGGCATCTCTAGACTTTGTCTTTATGAGAATATTAACTTTTCAATGCTTCATCCAAGTATTTTAAAGATCCTATTGTGAGATTTATCCTTCTTCCTTAAAAGATAATTAGGAAAAAGTCTTTTCCCTGTTTTGAATTCTTCTTGTTTCAGAAGCCCTAATCTGTTTACTGGAAAACAGTTGAAACTTCTTAATTGTCACAATCCTTAGCTAATCTGAACTTGCCTAGAGATGGAGGAGTTACTACAGGACTATAGGAGACAGGACCCTGCTTGTTCTCTTTCTGAACCCTTGATTGTGGTGTTGCACTGCTCTGAAAGTTATTTCTCACCAATGAGCCCCACTGTGCTCATGCTACAGGCCCAAATTTCTGCTGCTATCCCCCTGATACTCACTGGTCCTGCCAGATGACAGCTAGAGTGTTTTATAATACTTTTTCACAGCTGAAGAGGTTAAGGTTACAATCACAGCAGGGGAGATAAAGGCTTCCTGATCAAAGCCCATCTCAGTTCAGCTGTATTGAAGGAACAGAGCAACTGAATTAAAATGCATTTAATTACAGTACAAAGAATTACATGCATCTATATTTCAATATAGGTATCTACTTTGGAATAAAATTTTACTTGGTCTACACCAATTTTGTCTAGGATAAAAGTTGTTACTGGTAATAGGCCAGGCTTAATGGATAAAGTGATGGCTTGAGCTCAACCACATCTTTTGTAATAGGCTTCTTGTTTAAGTTTATATGGCAATGAGCTCTTAAATTGTGGATTGTGTGCAGTAAAGACTGCAGCTAAACAAGGGGATGAGTATATGTTTACACTTGAACTAAAATAAGCACATTGATTTTAAGAAATCTGTACTACATAGCTGGCTTGGACTTGGATTGGTAAAGGAATTGATGCTCTGACCTGGTGTTTAGTCCTCCAGCTGGTTTTGATGGAAGAGTTTCTGTCCCTGCAGTAAATTGAACAGATGCTGCAATGCAAAACTATCTAAGTTTCAACAGCATTGGACTCTCTTCATATTACAGCAAATTAAAGAGAAAATCTTGAGAGCAGCTTTGGTACTGGGGGCCTCCCTGAGGAATGCAGAATTTCAAATTAGTACACAAATCTCACTCTAGCTCTCAGTGGCTGGGAGGGTAGGGAAGGAGAAAAATTGCAGGAACTGGCTACATTACAGATATTTTTTTCCTTCCCATCTGCAGAAAGGTGTCCTGAGAAATAACCTTTAATTGTTTGTAGAATTGTAGAGTCAGGAAAAAATTACATTTTATGAAAAAGCTTCTGTTGGAATTTTCCTGGAGTCTTGTTGTTGCTTTTAATGTTAAAAATTAAATGGTTTTGGATCAGGAAAGGTTTAAAAGAATTGTTGCAGGAATCTTACCAGATCTTCCCGTGATTTGTCAAGTTGTCCTGCCAACTCACCCACATCTGCAGCTGCTCTGCCAGGCTACAGTTGAAATTTGCAACCTCTGGAAGTCCTGGGGCTTTTGCGAGTGCTTTTGGTTTGTGCTGGGTTTTGTGCTTAATTTTTTTTCTTTTTTTCTTTTTTTTTTTTTTTTTCTTTTTTAACGTTTTTTTGAGGGAAAGTAGAACAGGTAGGCAGGGCTCTGAATTGAAAAAAAAATAAAATTTCACAGCATTAAGTGTTCTGTGAAGCTGGATCAGCTTTTGCCTCTGAACTGCTGCCATGGTGTGTTCCACAGAGCAGAGAGGACTGCCCATGTGGATTAGAGTCATGTTACTCCCCACAGCTGGTTTTGAACTGTGCTGAAGGATAAAGGGCATGTGAGTGGAGGGCATGGCCTCTTCTCTTTATCCTGCACTACACAATCCCAAGCCTGCTGAGACAGTCTTTGCAGAAGTCTATAGGCAAGAGTAGTCCTGCTGATAAGTATGTACATGCTTCAGTGTTCCTTGCATGTTCAGGGCCTTGATTAGAATGGGAAAGGGAACTGATAGCTGACCACAAATCATGGGTACAACAGAAAGTACCTCAGCCTGAGGGCCTAAAGTGCTTTGAAGAAGAAATTAGAGCCATCTGTAGCCATTTTTGAGAAAAAGTTCACTTTCAAACAAGAGATTAGAAACTGATTTCTAAAACAAACCAAAAGCTTTCTCTCATCTGCTGCGTTACTAGAATGCTGTTTGCTGTCCTGTGCAGTTTGCTGTCCAGAGCAGTTAATGACTACCCAGAATTTAAGATTTTAACTAACTGTGATAAGCCTAAAACACTGAAGACAGGACTTTCCTCTGAGTTGCTTGACATTTTTGGAGTGTGCAGACCCAGGTGTTCAAGAAGATTGCATGTTAGAGCATTAGCAATACATATTTCTTTGCAATCACAATAATCTGTGAGATTCATTTTGCGACTAACTGAAATGCTAATGCTAAAATACAATGACAAGTAATCTGCAGCAGATTAGGAGCCAGAACTTGTACTAGCACAAGTCACTGTTTTGAAGTCCTCAGTGGAGGAATCATTAAGTTAAAATTTTCATCCTACTCTAGTGTAAAGCTTGTAGATGGACAAAGATCGATTGGATTTTTTTTCTCTTTGATATTTTCCTTCTGACTCCCTCATGCCTCTACTTCCTAAAACCAAGCCATTTCAGAATGCCACTGCCTTGTGAATCTCCTTGTGAACACAAGGACACATCACTACCATTTCTAAAACTTATTTTAGCAACAGACTTATCAAACAGGACTTTTAGAAGTTATCCTTTTCAGCTCTACGTTTCCACAGGTCTTTCTCATCATCTCCCACCTGCTAAGGTATAATCCCAAAGCAGGTAGTAGGCACAACCTTGTTTTGTGTGTTCTCTCATGCAGATTTTAGAGGTGACCCTTATTAATTTTGAGACTGCTGTAACGAGTCTCCTGTATAATGACGGTTATAAAGTTTTATCCAGCTCTTTATGCATCAAGTCCTTATTCACCTGTTTGAGATGTAACCTTCATCTTGGCAAAATATGCTTTTACTAGGATGGAGTACCACTAAAGGAGGATCTACTCTACTTTTCATGGTGATGGTGGTATTTTCCATCTCTTCATTAATGTTTTCATCTTTCCCTCTCAGTGGTTATAATTCAAGCAGGAGGGGAAAAAACCAAACATTACTTTTCCCAGTAACTCCCTCCTCTTCTGCCATTTAACACAAATGTTAAAGCATTTTTCTGAATAGAAAACTGTTCATGACACACTTAGGGGGAAAGAAACATATGGATTTGTGGACAGTAATGTTAAGTAAGGTGTTTTGAGCCTCATGATCCACTGTGTTAAACTAATTACATGTTTAAGGAAGTGCTTTTGCATGAGTCTTCATCTCTTTTGGCACCTTGGCAATGAAAGGGGAGGAACAGCTGGATGAAGCAGGTGACAAATTTTGGAGGAAGGCAACAGCAGAGAGAGTAGATGTCCTCAAGCATGAGTTGATGTCTCTCTTCCAAACCTGGCACTGACTTCCACCTTTTTTTCCCCACAATATCCAAATTTACTACTAGTTCCACAAGGTTTCACATATTGTCTCACTGATGGGAGAGTGAGATAAAACTGATTGTGATCTCACCAAAGCTACAGAATAAATGTCCCCTCTTATCTGTTACAGCAGCTGCTCTGTAATTCCCCATTTCCTCCAATCAGGGAAAAAAAGAAAAAAATATCCTCATCCTCTTAATACACTGCAAAACTTTCATTATGGATTATGGTGGACATTTTTTATTGTTGTTTTTTATTCCCATGTACAAAAACAAAGCATTGAATTACTTCAGCTGCATGCTGCTATTTGACTTCCTGGAAACTGACATGCTGTATTTTCCTGGCAAGAAGTAATACAGCATCAAGTATGTGGTGCTATGCATGTCTGTTGCCTGTTAGTATGAAAAGTTGTATGCATACAAATGCAGAATGGTCTATATTGCTTTGAATATTGCTTTGGGCTTGCATTCTTCCTTCCTAATAGAAAGTATTTAAGTAAACTTTGGAGATACATGGTTCAGGGTTCAAAGTGTAGGTGCTCCCAGCACAGATTCTGACACATGGATTCGTTGTCCCCTATTCAAGGGATCCAGATCTCTCTCGGTTCTTTGAAGTATAGTTCAGAAAAAGAAATAAACTGAAGTAAAATGGGTCAGGCTTTATGTGCCTCACTGGCCTCATAAAAGCTGTAACTGGGGAAATAAGACAAAATAAGTATAGTATATTATTTTGAGAGGTGCTGTATTAATACAGTGAAAGATAGGCCCTGCTACAGTGGGCTTTCTCTGCAAATGGACAAGAGGGACAGAAGGAAAAGAAACAGAAATGAAGAAGTAAAGCAATTGGTTCAAGTTTGCACAGGCTATTCAGTGACTGCTGTGATTCCTAGCACTATCAATAGCTTCTGCTGCCTCCTGAGGTAGCAGTGGCCCCAATAGTCAAGTGTTCACAAATAGCAAACCGGGAAACCAAGTAATTCTGCAGAAGCTGTTCTGTCTTTTCAAAGCACTTTTGGAATGGTGCGTATCTGTGGAAGAAAGTGTTCTGAAGGTGGGAGTACTGCTCTGCAGCCACAATTCTTTTTAATTCTCTTGCTTGATATGCAGATTTTCATGGACCTTCTACTCTGTAAAGAAATGGATCCTAATAAAACATACCTCTTTTATTATTAAGCATTATTATTATTTTATTGGAATAGCTTTAGGGGCATTAGTATGGAAGAACATTAGAAGCCAATTAACAGGCTGCCCTAAGGCTTTTAGGCAGAGCTAAAGTACTTTGGTAGAGAGGTGAAACACTGGAGGTGCTCCTCAGGCTGGGCTGGCTCCATCTGCAGCCCAGGTAGCTCTTGCTTATGCCCCTTACCCAGAGCAGGTTTGCAGTCATGAATCTGCCTTTTACTGTCCACATTGGAAGAAGCTGCTTGGTCATTACTTCTAACATTGAATTTTTCATAGAATCATTTGTGGAATTGACACAGAGGTGATGTTAGATTATTATAACCAAGCCCAGGAACATAATTACAGGTGGAAAAGGTAAAAATCCATAAGGATCCCTTTTTTAAGATGTGTCCCTTAGCAAGAAAGACTCTGAAAAGACCCATCTGTAAATATACAGCTTGGCATTGTAGATTATGTTCTTTATTTTGTGTGATAATCCTGGCTTACTGTTAAGGTGCTCTCTTGATTAATATAGTACTTTTGTATTTCCTCATGTATTCTATTTGTCAGGACCTTGATTTAAGGAAATAAACAACGAGCTTGCTAGAAGATGGACACCTGATCTGTATGATCTTTAGCTTTGTATGCTACCCCGGGAGTATAGAAGGCCATATATAGGCAATCTGAGATTTGGATCAAAGGGACATCCTTTCCTGAGTGCCATAAAGGTGTTATAGATCATAAATGCATAGAGTCAGGCACAAGTGTGGTGATTTCTGTAACTCAACAGATGCAGCTAACATGACACAATGCATGACAGAGAGCAAGTCACCAAGGCAGTGAAAGTATTTTGTTGCTTTAGCAAACTTCTTTATTGCACTGTGGCTTTTTTAAAAGTTGGAATAGTTGATAGCTGAAGCACAATTCTGGTGGATTCCTTCATGAAATATAAACTTTTTGGATTATTTATCCCATAATAAATTTTATTATGAGTCCATGAAATTGAATGAAAAGGCCAATTGTGAAAAATTTAAAGAAGAAACAAATGGGGGGGGGGGGGGGGGGGGGGGAATTAGCCTTACTTTTCACCTAGAACAGAACTCCTTCCAAAATCTTGGAAAAGAAAGGCTCTGGCGTGACGGTCACGAGGTGGCGCTCTAAGGCACCGTGTGGCCCCTCTGGGGACCTCCGCGTCACGGACGCGGCGTGGTGTATCCATGGAAGACTTGGGCATGGAATCCGCCGCTGCACCTCAGCTGGGTGACACAAAAAAAAAAAAAAAAAAAAAAAAAGCGTCCGGATTTAAAATAGCAATACCCTAACCCCACCCCTAAGGGATTAAGGACGGGAATGCCCAAAGTAGAGGTGTAAACACGCGGAAAGCAAACAGCTTTGGCACTGTGTAGCAAGTGGTTTCGTTTTACTGGAGGACAAGGACGGTGGTGTGGAGTTTTACTAAACACGCAGCTGAACTGAGCAGTTTCTCTTACATTTCCTTCCCATCTCTTCAAGCTTGAAAGTACTTAATAGTGCTCCTTTCTGGGCAAGTATATTGTACTGACATATATGCACATTTGGGAGGAATTTGTCAGAAAGAGGCATCTAAGGCTGTAACAGGGTCTATTTATCTTCCAGACGACAAGTGGAACTCATACACGACAGGCAGCCTCTCGGGGGAGTTAGGAGTTGAAACAACCGAAAGCAGCAAAGCATTTCAGCAGTGGGGTACCTGTGAAAGAAAGGTGTAAAGCGGAGAGCCACGGCCGTAACAAGGGATGTTTCAGTCCTTTAAAGACAGTCTGAAATGGTTTAGGGTCATGGAGCTTGGCTCGGAGGGGAGAAATGTCTCACGAGGGTCATGGAGCTTGGCTCGGAGGGGAGAAATGTCTCCCGTTTGGGTTTAAAAGTGAAGGATTTTCGCCTCCAAGGTGGTGGTGACAACGACACTCATATGCTCGTCTGGAGCGGAGATGATTTTGGGGAGAGCATCTCCTCCGGGCTGGGCCAGGGCCGCAGAGATCACTTTCGGAGCTCGTGGTTGGCCCGAGTGAACGGCTCGGAGAAGCAAACCTAGGGCTAGAAGGCGCACTGGCCTCCGCAGCAAAGCCCTCAAAAGGCTGGAGGAAGTCAGAGGCTGGTGATAACCCGTGGCAAGCGGGAGAGAGTTAGCCGAAGCTAGGAGGTAGGCAGGAAAAAAAAAACAAAAAAAACAAAACAACAAAAAACAAACAAACCCCCCCCCC
>NC_031773.1:59066737-59102222 GCF_001522545.3 Parus major
AAACCAAAAACCCAAAAAAACAAACAGTTGTCTTTTAGCCTGAACCCGAGAAGGGGGAAGGATCCCTAGCCGCGGTTGCCAAGGAGATAGGCTGTGTCCGCCGACCTGTCTGCCCTCACAGCTGCAGTGTGGGGGTATCTGTCCGTCTGTCCGTATCTGTCCCTGGCGGCGCCCGCAGCCTCGGAGGGGCGCAGCGCGGAGGGTACGATGCTGCAGGGTCCCTGCCGCCCCTCCCTGTCGGGAGCAGCCAGGCCACTGTGCCACGCCAGGCAGCGCCCGAGCCAGGGACGGGCTCCCCGGCGGCCGAGCACCCCCTCCCCGGGGCAGCGGGGCGCGGGGACGGCTCTGTCCCCGGCCCGCCCCGGCACCGCCCCCGCCGCGGGAGCCCCGGCGAATCAGCGGGGCGCTGTCAGGGCGTCAGCGCCGGCGGCTCCGCGCGGCCGGCCCCGAGCGCGTCCCTTATCGCAGACGGGCACCGGGGATCGCATCATTATCATGGGCACTGTTTTCTTATCGCGGCGCTGCTGTTTGCTTTTCGCTCTCGCCTGGGCCGGCAGGATGGCGGGAGGCAGCGGGGGCGCAGGTAAGAAGAGGGGGCTCCGCCGTCGTGCCGCCTTCCCCGGGCGCGGACAGTGCGGAGCCGCCGCCCCGGGGGGACTGTGGCTGTCCGCTCTCCTCTGCCCTCTGTAAGGTGTTCAGGGGGAGGTCACTTCTCGCTGCTCGTAGCGCCGAGGGTGTTGGAAGTTGCGGTGGGGAGGCGTTTTCTCGCGTGTTTGACACAGCCGGAGCCGAGGAATTTCTGTACGGAGAGATCGGGAAGAAAAAGTTACTTAAGTGCCTACGAGATAAGCCTGTGCTGAGCTCTGGAGACTCCGCAGAGCAAGCGTTGGCTAGGATATCTTCATAGGTTTTCCTTGTCTGCGCATTAACCCAAAGACCTGGTGTTTTTAACAGCGGCGCTCGTATCGGTTTAATAGCTGTAATTATACTTTGTTTTTGCTTCGGTGTTTAAAAGAAAGCAAGCTAAAAATCAAACACCCCCAATGTTATCTGCTTTGGAACGTTGCAAGCCCAAAGTGCTTTTTGAAAGAAATGTATGCAGGCTCCGAAGTTATGCGAGGAGAAATCTTTTGAGGTGAAGTACGAGTGGGGGCAGGAGGGGAGGGAGGAGGAGGTTGTGGAAAAAAAACCCTGTTCCTCGGGTAGAAGAGTTTAAATGTAACAAAATTAACGAAGTCAGCCTAGAAGTTCTTAAAGTCCGAGTAATGCAATGTGAGATGTGGAGCAGAGCAGGGGCTCATACTTTGTTTTGCCCTTTCATTTGACTCATTGGCATTCACGCCTGACTCCCAGGCATCCTCTGGTTGCTGTGAAATGTCCCCCTTGGCTCAATGCAGTTTGAATTTTTGACGGCATTATAAAGAGTCCAGCTGTCACTTTTGCTGTTCTTGATGGGAGATGGGTGCCGGTTTTAATGTCTCAAAAGTATAAACCAAAGCATTAAAAAAAACCAACCAGAAAAAACCTTCCAAAAACTTCTTTCTTCTTTGTGCTTGACTGAATCTGTGCCTGATCTGGGCAACACCTAAACTAATTCACGTAAATCATAGCTGGATCTGAACTGGCTCAGCGGTAAAAATATACGAATGGACAAGAAAGAAGGAAACATTACAGCAGCTCTGCCTTAGTATGGGAAATTACGACGCTTGATGTTCTGTTCCAGTTTTTTCTTAAAACAAGGACAAACCAAAAAAAAAAAAAAAACAACAAAAAACAAAAAACCCAAACACCTCTACAACAACAGTACAGAGTCCGGGTAATTCTCTCCCTGGGATTCCAGAGGTGTCCCGCGGGGCTGTCCCGGTCTGCGCCTCCCACAGAAGTTCTCTGCTGTGTGCCATGCTACAATGTCTGCTTATTCTCCCCTCTCTAAATAGCCCCCTCCCGTTCCCGGTGACTTTGAAGGATCCGCGTGTTATCACTGGAGATGCCTGAGCGAGCACTTCTGAAAAACGTTCGGATTTCAAGCTAACAATAAAACTGTTTCCACTTTAGCGCACCTTGTTGAGGACCAGTTAATCTAACTGGCATGAAACCAACTGCACAAGCCTCTCGCTGGATGCCCGGCTGCCTCCCTCCGCAGCACCTCTGTCTCCTCGGTGCTTCCTGACCATGAAGCGGGGGCTGCGCTCTGTGCAGCTCTGCGGGTTCCCCTCCAGCTGCTCACCCGCTTCCCTGCCTGCGTGCTCGTGTTCTCCCTGCAGTCCCAGATGTGGCTGTGGCGTGGGGCGGGGAGGAAGCCCCTGGGAGGTGCGGGATTGACAGCACGGCCGCGCTAACGGCTGCCGTGCCCGGGCTGCGATGCCATCGCGGCTCCCGGTGTCGGGAGCTCCGGGTGCCGGGGTGGCCGGGCAGCGGCTGTGGGCAGCGCGGGGGGCGGGGCAGCTCAGGCAGGGCTGTAAGTGTTCCCATGTTCCCAGCACACCCCATCCCTCAGTAGGTCGGGGTTGTGGGTTTCCCCCCATGCTCACTTCATCAACATTCCCACGACTACCAAAACTGGACTCTGCCTCATCCTCCTCCCTCCCCAGCCTCTTTAAGTCCGGGGGACAGAGCGAATGTCCTTCGCTGAAATGTTTGTAATGTTTCCTACACTGAAAACAAGAAAAGCGGTCTGGTCCCCCCTTTCAGAGTCAGACTTACCCAGTAAGGCACACACCCGAGCAGGGGCTGGGAGGACTGCTGGGACTTTGTTCCTCTTAAATGAGTGTTAGTCGTAGTAGATGATGTTATTGCATGTTACTTTCCTCCACTCTACCGTACCGAGTTTCATATGGTCTTCCATTTATTTATTTTTTTGCTTCCCAGGAAAAAGTATTAATGTGGTTTTGCTGTTTAAATATTTCTTTTTCCCATTCTCTCACCAGCATAGTTTATTTAAACTAGGATCTGTCTTTATAAATTAAGAAAATCTCTGTGCTAGAACATGCTAGTGGTCTTTTTTTTCTTCTCTTATAGGTAATTTAAGCATTCTCTTGTTTTACTAACATGTGGGTCTCTAGTACCAGACTTAAACAGCAGAAGCTAATTTCTAGTGTCTTAACTATTTTATTCATAGTGCAGAAATGTGAGACTGAGTCCCTCCACCTCAGTGGAACAATGCTTGTAAGTGACTTGAGGAGACTATCACGTTGTCTGGTTTAGTTATTTAGCCTCAGATGTTCTCATTTCCAGCATGACACTGGGAAGGCAGGCAGGCATACAGCTTCAAGGGGAGCATCTATCCTTGGTGTTTTGTTTCTCAGGTCTCCCTTCTTATCTGTCCCCTTGGGGTTCCTTCTGTGCTTCCAGATGTTGACGAGTGCGCAGAAGCTACGGATGACTGTCACATCGACGCAATTTGTCAAAACACACCAAAATCCTTCAAATGCATCTGCAAGCCGGGCTACAAAGGGGAAGGGAAGCAATGCGAAGGTAAGAACAGATCGGCTTCTCTCCTGTGTCTTCTCCCCTCCCTTCTTTTATTTGTTTGCTCTTTGAAAGCTTTTGTAAATAGCTGAATTCCTGAAACGATTAATGCAGCTTAACCTAAAATCTGGGTGTTTATTGGCAAGCATCCCCCTGCTGCTTTTGCTAATTGTTCGGCACCGCAAAACGTTGTGCCTGCCAGCCTGCTCTTCAGAATAAAATGAAATTAAAAAAAGGGGGGTATGAGGGGGTGGCATTCCCTAGTAGCACCAGCTCCTCCTGGGCAGTGTTGGGCCCGCTGCCCCTGGGGCTCGAAGCGCCGCGCCAAACACGTGGGTGTGGCCCGTGGATGGGATGGGATGGGATGGGATGGGATGGGATGGGATGGGATGGGATGGGATGGGATGGGCCCCTGGCCAGCTCCTTAGCAGAGAGTGCATGGAAAGGACTCACCACTGTTTTCCGCATACAAGCTACAGAAGGTGTTTTTCTGTACGTACTCAAACAGGATGCTGGCATTTGCTTCTCTTTGACATTCTACATGTGTTACGATCATATATTTCTAATCCTGGGAACATAATTTTAAAAGGAAGCATTTCAGATTATTGTGCTTATACAGACTTGAAAAAACTTACTTTACTTCTCTATGTCCTCATATCACTCTTGTAATTGAAAAAGACCTAGCAGGTTTTATTAGACTCAGTGTATACTCATATTCTGGATTTTGTGGACTCCATCTTGTCTATTGAATCTCAGTGGATAGATTCTCTGGTGAAAAGAACAAATATTGTAATCACAGCAGAATGCCTTCCAAATAAAAGATGCAAGGTTTTTATTTTTTCCTACTTGTAGATGCCTAGTAGGTGTAACATTTTCCTTCCAAGTCTTTCGCTTTCTATGGCAGAATGCTGCTTTTTGAGAAACATCCATTAAAAAGCCAGTCCATTAAAAAGATTGAGAACCTAGATATTAATTTGGTCTACAAAAATTTGAAAGTACATATTATTCTTCATGGACCTCAAAAATGTTTGTGCAAGTGTCCTCAGAAAGCATTTTTGTGGTTGTCATATTTTTCTGTCTTGGGCTTAAATTGACAGGGACAAAGTTTGATTGTCTACCTTTTGGTGCTCTAGCATATCTGAGCTGCTGTTCCTCTGGAAGCCAGATTTTATTTCTTCCAAACAGGATAATCATACAGCACCAGTTCTTTCTCTATTCATCCCTTTCAGGGAAAGAGCTACAGAACTCTGAAAAAATGTACTCAAGGCCACAGGTGTGGAGGTTACAGCATTCTCGGCATTGGTACTTGTTGTATTTGTTTTCTACATTAAAAGTTTCTCTATGCTTTAACTATTCATATTTTAGTTGTTGAGCTCTGTTTAGTGGTAGACATGGCTTATATTCATGCTTGTCTAATACACACATATCTCTTTTCCTGACTTGCATAGGCTCAGTAAAAAAAACCCCAAAAATCCCAAACTCAGGAAATAGAACAAGATTTATCCTTGTAATGATGTACAGAAAAATGGAACATATGATATCAAACTCATGTCTAATAGATTTTAGTGTCTGACCAGCCTGATAAGTAAACTAGGGCAGACTGCAACATGTTCTGCATGGATGTTCAGCATTAGTCAGGTAATGTAAGTGGCCTTACACCAGGTGTTACTGTGCATGATATAAAAGTTTTTTTCCTACAACGTTATGGTAACAGTTCTAAAGATTTTGCATCAGTGTCAACCTGAAAATTAAACCTTCTGATCTTGTTTTCATAGTTTTTGTTACTTTCCCAGGAAAGTATAAACATAAGTGTTTACACATTCCTTCTAAGAAATGTCTTTGATGGACGTTTCACATGACCAGTATGATTGGGAAGGTGATAACTTAGTTATTCAATCCCTGGTCATTGTCAAGAATCTATAAATACTGGAGTCATAAAATAAAATTACTTCTTTTCCTGTCATACCATTGAGATGTGCTCATGTGAATCATTCTGTGTCTGAAGTAACCTCCCTACCATGTGTCCTTTAGCGACACATCAGTTCTGTGTCTTAAGTTGGTAATTAATACCAAATTTTGGTAGAAGCAGAAAGCTTCAGAATGGGTCAGTGGCAAATCTAAGATCTGCCTCAGGCCTGCTGTACATGTATATTGTATCTGAGGTTAGGTATTAAAAACCTACAGAAATAAACAGACTAGCTTAGTTGATTGGTATCTAGTATTCTATCACAAGACAACCTCAGTGACCAGGCGTTAGAAGTTATCTTTTAAGATAAAAGTGACTGTTAACAAAGGTGAAACCCACAGGGTTGTTTTTGTTGTGCTAAAACCAAAACTGGGCCATTAAATTATTCTTGTCTTGACTCTAAAGCCCAGTCTTTATAACTGGGCTTTTCAAAATAAGCATTTTGATCAGTGAAACTAGTTACCTATGAGAAAAAGATTTTGTACAGATAACAAGCCTCTTAGCTAGGTTTGTAGCAAACTACCAGCGTTGCTTCAAGTCTGAAGAATATTCATTATATTATAACTAACATGCTTATATCCCAGGCTCTCTGATACAACGGGATTTTACTAAACTAGTAGAATTGCCATTCATACAGTACAGTGAGTTTAAAGGCATTATACTATCAAATTAATTCTGATGAATTTTAGTGAGCTGCCAGTTCGGGTTGTAGTGAGGCATTACAATTAATTTAGAAATGTGCATGTTTGTTTATTTTAAATGGTAGTCTTAAATACTGCTTTTGTTCATGGAAAATTTGTTTTAGAGCAAGGGGTAGAGTATGGGAAGTAACATTTTTGGATGACTCTTAGGAGCACATATTTTTACAAAAGTGTACAGTGTATCAAAATGTATTTGTGTACTCTTATGTATTTATTTATATTTTTTTCTAAACAATGGGATGCTTAGGCCAATGCAGTAAATGTGGAGCTCAGCCACTTGTGCAGGATTTTGCTCAGGGTTTGCTGCTGTGAGCCGAAGGGTGGGGAAAAATACATATGACACAAGTATTTCTTTAAGGACCTGTGGAGAACTCTAGCAGCAATTGTATGGAAATTAAACATTTTCCTGACAGTCTGTTAAGTTTCTTTGGTAGGGAATTTCTTTCTGAACTTTGATTTTTCTCTCAAAATGTCTTTTGGCCTGGGTTTCTCCAGAGTTTATGAGGATTGAGGATGACTTTTCAGTTCGCAGATATTTTTCTTAGGTTTTTTTTTTTCCTGGATAACTTTCTTGTCTGAACCACTTGACCTGTTTCTTTTCACAGAGCACAGTTGTTTGTCCAGACAGAAGAGTTCCTTATTCTTCATGAGTCCTGTCTTCTGCTTCCCTCTGTAGATTTCACTTTACCTTTTTTCTTCCTTTAATCAGGTATCTGTTATGCTTTGTAAAGCCTCATGGTCAGCTTTGCCACAATATTTTTCCGTATCATGTAATGTATCAATATGCCTAGAACACAAATTCTCTAGCTGGCATTTTCATAGGACAGAATATTGTGTCCAACCCAGATAATTTTTAAAAAAATAATTTTCTATTTCTAGTCAATATACAAAATACATTAACTTATAATTAATTAACTTGCTTGCCTTGGCACATGTGCTATTACCTAAGATAGTGATTTTATTTATTAAATATTTTATTTATTATTCCCCGTTGTGATTTTAGTCAGGATCTCACACACAGTGGGCTGGATTCAGCTGCAGGCATGATCTTTCATGATCCATAGGACTTCGTCATTACCTTCCCAACATTGAATTTTGGCTTTTCCACAGGTTGATATCTCAACAAAATTGTGTCTAAGCAGTGGAAATTCCAGAAGGTTCAAAAGGATTCCAGGTCCTGGGGTTCCTTATGCCCTGACAGAGCATTCTTTGTCTCCAATGCAATGTTGTGTGTTTTCAGTTGTAAGACATTCTGTCATTGAATGGTGTATGAAGGGTTTTAAGCTCTCAAACCCAGTTATTTGGGTTTGGTTTTTACCCCAAACTCTTATGCCATTAATGGTTAAAATATTCTGTATAGTTGTTTGTTGGTGTTCACCTATGCCCATTTTATATCAAGTTAGTGTTAAGTTTATTTTCTAGGTTGATTTTTTTTCCTTAGACTACTTTTTGTCCTCAATGGGACTGTAATTTCAGTGAGTTGCTCTAGCTGTTGATTTTTCCTTTTGGATTATACCTTACATGCAGGACCCTTAAGACACATTTATTGGCACCTGTTGCTTCTGAATTGTTAAACTCTCTGCTTTCCCATATTGACTGAGGTTTTCCTCTTGGAGCATTTTTTCTATTGTCTTCCATAGTATTTTCAGACCTCTGGTTCAGTTCTTTTAATAATTGATCTCATACAGTTGTTACAATGTTTCTTGAACTTTTTGTGCAGAAGAGAAATGTTCACAACTTTCAGCTGGACTTTTTCTCTTTTTTTTTTTTTTTTTTTTAATTCTCCTATGAAGCTTCATAATGTTGTTGATGGATTTCTTGCTGAGGGCAACATACACATACCATGGCAAAGGATCTGGTAGAGTCTGCCCTGCGAGGGTGATTTTCAGATTTCTGCACACATTGGAAATTTGTGCTATATCAGCAGCAGTTGTCCTTGACTGCTAGGTGAGCAGAATTGTGCAGTTCTAGTGATTTAAGTCAGTCATGTGTTCATGTATTTGTAGTCTTTTTCTTAATGTAAATCATCATTCTAGATAAGTAGGCAGGTTATGGTGATAATCTGCAATGAGGGCCTTTTTTCTTGATTGCCCCATTGGCAGAACCTCACTGGATTTAAGTACAATCTCAAAATAAGATAAACCATTCCTGCCTCAGTCACAGGTATATTTAGCCTCTGCATATGTCCATTTGGAAACACAAACCAGTTGTCCCTTCTGACCAGCCATTATCATCTGCAGTAGTTTTGTGGACATAAAACCAAGTTTCTACTTGTACCTGTTTTTTAGATCTGTTTTTAATGGATTTTAAACAAATCTTAGCAATTGGAAAAGCATCTCATCACTTCCATTAAAATAATGATTGACTGTCGAGGCTTTATTTAATACTCCTGTTATAATTTTTATCTTGTTGACCTGCTTTATCTTTCATTTTCTTAAGAAGCTCATTCATAGTCTCACTTGGGTTTTAATTTTATTATGGTCTTTGAAATACCTGTTGTGTTCTTCTCATGCTCCTCAAAAGTGAACCCAAATATTGTGACAGGGCGGCTCTGAATCAATCGTCCGAGAAACACAGGACTTTCCAGACTTACCATTTCCCAGCTCCCAATCTAGTATCTCATACTAGAGCCTCCTTTTTTTCTGCAGGGATAAGTAAGTAAGGTGCTTCTGGATATCCTTTACTGGAACAGTGATCGCATTTCTTTTAAGAGCTCTGTGGTATCCCATCAATCCACTTTCAGCAATTCTTTCTTAACTGAGTCATCTTCATCAATGATGTCCTCTGAGAGCTGGGACACTGTTTGGTGTCTTTTGGTTTCTGAAACTCGGGCACCTTGATGCTTGCACAACTCTAGTGAGCTTAGACTTGTTCTGTCTGTCTCTGCAGAATAACAATGGTGCCACTGAACAAGGCAGCTTAAGTGACTTCTTCCTGATTGATGATTCTTCCAATTGCAGTATAAGGTGAATTAATACTTTTGAGGACTGCCTTGATCTCCCTGAATGAGGTCTGCAGTGAATATTAGGTGCTGAAGCTGCTGTGCTTTCTGGGATTACAATACCTTGACAGATGGTGCTCAGGTCATGTGTTGAAGTTCATGCCACCCTTCCCTAAGGGCCGTGTTCCAGATGAGACCTGGTGCTCCAAGTCTGTGCTGCTGGGTTTGTGAGTTTGGCTTGAATCAGCCCATCTGAGAACAGAGCAACACACTCTGCCATCTCCAAATTTTATGGGGATTTCTATTCCAGGGTCAGATCTTCCTTCCCAGTTTGATTCACACAGATTATGGCTTTACTCTGGATGAGCCTCTATGCTGATTTCCCTGAAAGCAGCTTCACAATGAAGCACTACATGTTGTCAAAAAATGAAGGGGGGAGAATACCAACTAGCTGATTTGATTTGAGCTGGTATCTGCTTATTTTCTCTTTCTCTTATTGGGTAGCTTGATGCATTTTATTTGGTTTAGGCTGATAAAAATGTTCCCAGAATTGAATTCTGAGGCCTTCTACATCTCTGCTTTTTTCTTTCTCCTTTTTTGTTTTAATTTTAATAATACTTAATTCTGACTTGCAAGTTTTCTAACTTTCACAAGGGGATGAATTTTGTCTTGATTCTTGGGGGATGGAGAAGTGGAGAAGTAGCAGCAAATAAGAAAATACTCCTGAGAACATTCTGTATTTAATCAGTATTTTATTACAGCCTAAGTGGATTAACAGCTTATGATAACTTTTTTCTTTTTCCTCCTTCATGCCCTATTTCAGTGAATAGGGCTTTTGTTTAGGTCAGAGTTGAGCCTTGATTTTATTTATTTATTTATTTATTTACTCAAATTGCTTTAGTTTCCCAACTTTGTTTAGTAGTTCATCCACTAAAACCAGAATATCCCTTAGCTGGGCTGACATCCCCTGTTTAACTGCTCCCAGGCCCATCAGTCCCTATGTCACAAACCCTATTGTTTTCTCCTCTCCCTTTTCTTCCCTACCCTATCCTATCTCTCCGAGCTGTTTTTTGACAGCCCATAATGCTTCTTCAAGTGAACAGCTCCCCCGGTGGTCCACTTTGGAAATCTTCCATTTTGACTTAGAAAAATAACATTCATCCAACTTCTTTTTTTTTTTTTTTTTTTTTTTTTTTTTTTTTTTTTTTTTTTTCCCTCTCTCCAGAAATGCTTTTTGGATACAAATATCACTATGTTTTGTATAAACAAATATATCCCATACGAAATATGGGCCTCATTCTTCAACAGTATTACACATAATTCTCAGTTTGGGCAAAAAGAGGGTTTTTTCCAAGGACACTTTGCTAAAGTGTTGATAAGCTCCCTGTCTGCTGGATGGTCTATGGGTATTTTGGGTACTTATATATAAAATTTTGTCAGCCTTAACAGTTGCTAAGCTGCAGAACCCGGGGTGGCCTCCTGGGGTGATGTAAACTTGGTATTTAGAAGGAAAGCTTTCCACCCAGATACACAATGTAAATTAGCTGTCAGGAAAATTATAATGAAATAAAGGAGCATAAATAAAATGCACTAAGCTCAATAGGTCTGTCCTTCTTTTGTCTTCATTCTTTTTACATCTGCCACATACTATATAATTTTCCTTGTTTTTCCACCTGTCACCTTTACTTCTGGCACAGTCCCCTTTCCTTGCTGTCTTCATTATGTTGTCTTGCATACTCTGTTACTCAGCTGTCTTTTAACCTTGTCATTTCCCTATAGCAAATCCTGTTTCTCTTTTGTTCTTTCCTCATATATTTTCAGTTATTTCATTTAGCTTTCCTTCCCCTGTCCTCTCAGTGGCTTGCTGCAGTTACAGCAGTGTTGTTCTGAGAGCAAGTGTCCCACAGCAAGACCTCTGGGCCTGGAGAACTTGCAGCTCTAAGTGCCTCTTACTGGTCCTTTCCCTTCAGCTTCATCTTTAAGTCAATACAGCTCCTACCAGCTCTCAGATTTCCTCTTTTTCTTGCCTTTTCTCCCTTTTCGCCACCTCTTTCCTGGCACCCATAAGGAGCTCAGAGATCACCTGTCCCTGCTGTTTCCACCCCCTGCAGACCCACAGCTGGAAAAAGTGGCTGGCTGGAAAAACATCTTTGCCTGGCTGATTGCCGTAATTTGTTAGCTCCTTTTTGGTTATGGGCACTGTCTTCATGTGTGTCCACTGCCCTGTTGAAATACACATTCTTTGATCTGAGGCTGCTGCAGGACATGATCAGGTAGCCTCTGCTGGGATGATGGCAGAGGAGGACTTAGGGAATGTGTCCTTCTGCTCCCTTACCCAAAAAAGCTGCACTAATGCTGCTTTTGCTTCCTCTGCATTTGACCCAGGTAGCATCCACTCTGTTAGCATTCATGCTGTCAGAACACTGTGGAGGTAATGGGAATCATGGGTGGTAGATACTGTCTGTACCTGAGGAAGAGACCCTGTACCAATGGTACCAGTCCCAGGTTGTTCTAGCCCAGGATAGCTGTGAGCCTTAAATGCAGGGCAGGTTTGGCCAAACCTCAGGCAGATCTGTGATGGAGGATGTACAGCAGGAATTAGTAGGGAAAATGTGCATGGAGTCTAGTGGCAAAAGGAATAGTACTCCCTCTGCCCTGATTTAGGAAGTTCCTTTTCCTTGATGGTACTTTTTTTTTGCAGAGGGGCAATTGATGTGGGGCTATTCTGTGAAGAATATCACTGAAATAATAACCCCAAAATGGAATAGAACACAAAGAAATAGAGGCTGGCCCTGTAAACATTTCCACACTGAAAAGTCTATGGACTGGGATATTAGAGGCTGAGACACATGGGAGGGAGAAGGTGGTGGTGAATAAGGTGAATAGATTTCCTAATCTGATTTCGTTTCTGGGGCCACTGTGGTGTCAAACTATAGCATAAGGTTGAAAAAAAACACCTACCAAGAAGGACATTTTGGAAACTTTAGCTGCCTAAATTTCAGCAGATGCCTGTTGAGCTTTAAATTTTTTATATTCTTGGAGGAAGGGGCTAATGAATTTTTAGATGGCTACTTTTATTTTTTTTTTTTTTTGGTAAATTTTCAGCTTTAATTTGTCTACCTTATTCTGTCCTGAGAAATCTCCTGAAAGGTAACTCCTTGACACCTTATTGGAAACAAAAACTGAGATTATTAAATCTGTTAAAGCAGCTGAGGGAGATTTTTTAAAACACAGCAAAGTAGTGATTTTTCTATATAATCCCTTTAGAAAAAAAAAAAAAAAAGCTAACTTCTTGAGTTTTTCCCTTAGTTTTAGTACATATATATGTTTTAAATTTTGACTGAAAAAAAAAAAGACCTGCTTTAAAGCAGATACCTTGAAACAAAAAATGTAGTTCATACATAAATTTTTGGCAGAATTATAAAAGGCTGAAGATCGGGTCTGACAGACCCCCTTGAAATTTCAAGACTTTTCTACACATTTAAGATGCTGAGCAAAAGGGGTATCCTTACATTACAGTTGGAAGAATTTTTTTGTTCAAGTGCCATGAATCACTGGAGTACTCAAGCATGTGCTTAATCTTATGAAACTGTAACCCTTTCAAGTAATTCTGTTGAAGTGTTTTAATAAATTGAAGTCACTGCCTCATTTTATGTTACAGTGCTGCTTCTCTTGAGCCTGTAGAAGGTCAGTTTTTCCTTCAGTGACCAAAGAATTAAAGAAACCTGGATCATTTAAAAAGGTGATTTAGGACCTTGATCTTGCACATGATTTAGGCCTAAACTTAGTGCAGTTTGTTTGGTGCTATAGGACCCATAGACAGCATATTAAATTCAAGACCATGCTTTCACAAGTATTGACTATGTTTTACAGTATACTGTCATGGAGTTACTTTACCTTTAAGAAAAGTTGAAGTTTCTGGGAATTGCCTGGAGTCTTTTCTCCTGACCAATTATCGGTCATTGCTGAGAATTGACAGCAGTTTAGGCCATTGAAAAGTGGGATCAACTTGTGAACCCTACCTTAAAGTGTAAAACCAGAGCTCTCTTGGTTCTCTCTTTGTTTCCTGGCTGTGAAGAGGGCGGAGCTCCGGCCTCCCGTTCCCAGCCCAGGCCATGCAGCCGGGCGGGGACAGGGCTGGGCCTGCCGCGTCTCTCGGCTGGGAGATGCGGGCCCTGCGGGGGGTTTTCCCCGGGCTCTGCCCGGGCCGGGCCGAGCCGATCTCTGGCTCGGCTGCAGGGTTTTTGCTGTAACTAAATTCACTAGAAACTGCTGAGTGAAGAAGGAGAGAGAGAGACTCTGGACCTGCAGCGGGCTGGGGTGGCGACTACACTCTCTAGAGCAGCCATGAGGAACTCTCCATCGCAGACGGCTCCAGTTCCTGCACCGGCCAAGGCCACAGAACTACCTACAACAGCCTGGGCAAGATTTTAACTCTTTCATTACCCAGATGAGACTTGTGAATTAATCTTTTTATCCAGAGGAAAAAAGAGAGAGTGATCAACATGAAAATTGACTTTATAAACTACCAGTGACAGGAAAGAAAAGAAGCTTCAGAAAAGGTAGCGAATTAAGAAGATGCTTTAATTTAGCTGAAATATCTTTCTGTTAAAACTATGGAGATGGACAATGAAGTCCTGAAGATAACTCCTTTAATTCATGATAAGTATGTAGAGAGGAATAAAGTGTTCAAAGTGTAAACTTGAGTAATTATGGTATAGTGAAGTGCTGGGAGATTTGAAGCCTTGAGAGGCAATGAGAAAACTGTTGTCTAGTGAAGCTCACAGAAACAGATGAAGAAGACTTTTTTTGCCTTTGAATACTCATCCTTAAAAATGCTATCCCTAGACTTATGGCCCATACACATCTCAGAGTGATGTAAAAATGGGAGGGGTGGACTCTGATAACAGCAGCTCTGGGCAGCTGATATCAGGGCAATGGAAAACTATAACAAAAATAGTTTTCTTGTGAGAAACTCCATAAATTAACAGGAAGAAACTTCTGTTTCTCTACAAAGACTGGTGAAAAGACTGTAGCAAGAACTGGGACTGTTTTAACCACCTAAGTTCCAAAGTTTTTGTCTCTGTTGTTCGTGTGAACAAAGGAATAGTGGGTAGATAGGGGATGAAAAGGTTTTTCTGGAAGTTTATTCTGGTGTTCTTATTATTGTAGTTTTGTCAATAAACTTTTTTTATTCCTTTTAAGTTTTATGCCTGTTTTGCTCTTGTTCTAATCCATATCTCACAGCAAGAAATAAGTAATTTTCTTAGTTATTGGTTTTAAACCACGACATATACCCATCAAAGAATCAGAAATATTAAATAGACAACTCTCAGATGGTTCTGATTCTTACAATAAATTTACTGAGCAGATGAGCTGTTATCTCAGAGAACATAAAAGCCAATTTTCATTTACTTTCTCAGGGTGAGGTTACTAAGCTTCATACTATTGTTCCCGTGCCTTAATCTGCATGAACCACTGTCAGTCCTTATATTTAACATGGTGGTCTGAGAGCATCAAAAATTTTACTGAGGGGGAAAACAATAAGAACAATACATAATACCAATTTGGTGATTATTAATGTTGTTGGAGGGAATGGTGGTGCTGCAGAATGTGCTTCAGAGAAGGGGAACCTCTGCAGAAATAGATATTTGTTGGATATACCATTGCTGAAAATACTACAGGACGTTACTGCTGTGCACTCTAGTTCTTGCTGTTGTAAGAGGGGAACTGCAGTGAAGTGCCTTTGTTCTGATTTCATCTGGAAACAGAGGTCACATTCAGAACTTTCAGTCTCCTTGTTGTAGTTGAAAAAGGGGTTGAAGTAAGTGGGGTATTTGCTTTGCTGAATAAGTAGGTAATAAGTAGGCTAGGTAATGCATACCTAAATTGTTTGGCAGCACATGCATAGAAGGAATTTGATATCTGACTTCATACCTCTAGAGATGTCAGTGTCTCTACCAAGTAGCATTTTGCCTTTATTCTTCTTGCACATTTCTGTTTGCAGAACTTTGTTGGAAAAGGATTTCACAAAGCCTATTACTTGGAGACATGCCAATGTTTTTCTCAAGCTACAAAGTACTGAAGTCCAACTTCATTTAGAAATTTCTGTTTTTTCCTGATGCATTCCAACGTGTCTAAAGATGCATGCAATTATCTCCTTCCCCCCACCACCACCACTTTTCTCTTAAAGCAGCCCAATTTGTGCTTGTACTGTGGTGGAGTTCACCTGGTCTTTAGTGCAGATCTTGGTACATGACCCTCTGCAAAGGCAGGTGCTCTGACAGGTTCACTCCTGCTCGTGATTTGGGATTTTCCTTGGAATTTTCCCACGGGCTCTCATGGTGGCTTTGTGTGCCTGGACACACTGGGGAAAGGCAGTGCTGCAGACCAAAGCCAAGTCCATGAGGGAGGCTAACTGCATTATCTGGCTCCTAGAGGGAGGTCACAAGTGGAACTCTCTGGGGTTTGCTTTTTGCTCAAGCCAATTTTGCTTGGCTTGAATTCCTAAGGAGGCGATTTTACCTCTGTTCCGATGGAAGTGTGCAGACATATTGAGAGTGCAAGAAACAAATGAGGGAAGGAAGGCTACCAGGATTCTCTGTCCTGTGACTGGTTTGTTGTAAGAATGAGCCAGGGTATATGTATAAGAGAGAAATAGACAACCTCAGCCTGTTGTCTGGAAATAAAAACCTGAATACTAAAATGCTTTGGTTGGATATAGTCTATTTCATTAGGTATTGAATGTTTCACTTTGTGAAAATAGCAGCAGCTTGTTCTGTATACACAGTTTAACGTTTAAGGAGCTTGTGGCTTCAGAATGGAATAACTTTTATAATACAGTTTTCTGAAAAGCTGAAACGATGGAAACAACCCCATCAAATTGTTTATAGTATGATTGTTTACTCGGAAAATACTTTTTTGTGATATGGGTAAACTCTAAGGTGTTGTCACTTAAGTTGTGTATTAACAATCACATCTAGCTGTGTATTAAACATATTTCTCTTTATCCTTCTGGCACTTTTTATCCTTTCACTGTCTGTTTTCAAATTCATTTTTTTTCAAATATTTTTCTTGATGGAAATGCAAGAACTGCATTATAAAAAAAAAAAATCTGTTGACTCCATCACATGTGGGCTTACGGAGCAAAACCCAAAAGCTTCGGCTTTGATTCTAAATAGGAAATACACAGAAATCTATTCAGGATAGCAAAAGCAATAGCATTAATTTTCTAGAATAGCTTAATGACACATCTTACCTTGAGTTAATACAGAAGTTTCCAATGCACATTTCTGAGTTCTTTCACTGGAGTTTGCTGCATAAAACCAAGAAAGAGTTACTAGAAAATAGTTTCTAGAATACATTCCTGTACTGCTTATGCTGAAATGCTCTTAGTGATGTCCATTAATGTTGATGTTATGATTAGGTACTAGTCATAATTCTGAGCTGTTTTTAAGACAAGTATTCTGATGGTCTGTATGGAAAGCAACGGACAGTTGTTGAAGCCTGCTCCACAACATTAGTCTTCATCCTGGGTAGGATCACATGATACAATTGACTGAGTTAGCCAGAGTCTAGACTCAAGGCATGGGAAGACACCTTCTGGAAGGACCGGCATGTTTTCCTTAATGCTGCCATTCACTGAGGAAAACCCCAGTGTTGTTGTTCTGAGAACACCTGAATGGTTATGTTTGCACACAGCATTTTCTGTGGGTCTCCTGTTTGATGGAAAGGATAGCCTTTAAAACTTTAAACTAATCTTTAAAACTGTAATTTATTTATGACAGAGTTCTGAAGAGTCCAAAAGGCAGGTGAAAGGTTTGAGTGCGAGTGTTGCCAGGGGGTCCTGCTGAAGATGGGTTCCGGCACAGCCAGGCAGAAGGATGTGGGGGAGGCTCTTGTGCCCTTAGCAATACAGCCTTGATTTGCTCACCCAATTTGGCTTGAACTTGCTAGAATAACTTGATCTTAAGGATAGGACCAAGCATGAAGAATCTCAGTCTTTGAAGAAGCTGTGCAAATGGGAAAAATAGGAAATGGAAGGTGAGATGGGAATGCTTTAAAAGTCCATTTATGTACAAATTGTTGTTTATTTCTTACTTTATCTATTAAGTACACACACAACATCTATGCTTAAGACCATGCCAAGTATGAGTACAAATATCAAAAGTCAGAAATACGCCACTAGGAATTTAGTGCATATTCTTATTATTGATATTTATAGAATCAGGGAAAAAAGCATAATGGGAACAAAGTTTATACTATGATGAACTGCAGAATTTGTATTTTGTATTTTGTTTTTTTAACTATTAACAACATATTGTTCCACTGAAAACTTAGTTTACCAAGAGTTTCTTCTTCAATATATTTTATGATCAACAAGGAAGTAAAAAACTTAAGGGAAATAAATACATTTTAATATATGTCATCTGGTCTGAATTAGTCACTGACATAGTCTTTTCTATTATAGCATTTGAAGCAGGAGGGAGTGCTTTAAATGCTTCAACCAATTTAACCTTAATTGCTTGGTTTTAATAGACATTTGCTAACTAAAGGAACCAAATTATAGCTTGAATTAGGCCCTACTAATCTTAATTAAAAGCTCTGCTTTATAATCGGAAACAGCCTATGTTTAAAACAGTAAGCCTTTCTTAAACGGCTTACTTTAAAATACCAATACACTTTTGCTAATAATTGTTCAGACTGAACACAGGTAACCATTATTTTCCTTATATTGCAATTAATTAAAAATATCTACTCCATGTGGCTTTGTGCAGTCTGCTGGCTGTAAAACTGGTTGACTGGTGGGGGTGGGATTACTTTACTTTTCCTGTTGTAATTTGAAAACTTGTTTCTGTCTTTGTTTTAAAAGTTTCCTGGGGTCACAAGTTACAAGACTACCATGTGAATCAATACAAAGAAAGTCGCTTCCTGCATTTGTCTGTCCTCAGGCAAACACTTGTCAGTCACAACCATTAGTAATACACCCCATAATTCACTTAGTTCAACACTGAAATTGTGCTTAGGCACTTGATTATGGTCTCTGCACTCCTTCAGAGACCTAAATTTCAGAATAAATCGAATTTGTTATATTGGAAGGGAGGCAGGCCTTGGCTCTCTCTGTTGATCATTTGGTGTATTAATAGAGTTTCTGTGCTTTTCAGAGCTGTCTGAAGAGGATGGAGGGTGGATTTCATCTTTCCAAAGGTGGATCTCACTACTACAGATCAGCCCATTTGAACCATTTGCTTTGCTTTCCCTTTATGGTTGAGGGAGAGGAATTCCCTTCATGCAGTTTGCATTGCATTGTTGGAGACAAAAATAGGGCAGATAAACCACGTCCTGAAAATAAGAGTCTTCTTTCTGGCACAGGTGTGGGCATCTACAAAGCTGGATGAGGTCTATCAGGGCAAAGAGCTTGCAGCTGTGAGATTCAAATTCCATTGTAATTAATGAAGAATATTCTGTACTTGTGCTTCAAATTTAATCAGGACATGGTATTTTTAAGCTGCTATATTATCATTGGATCGTGATGAAATTCATCCTCCCATGCTGCAGTCGTGTTGATGGCAAGGGATGCCACGACTACCCTGAAGAAGCTGTCCTGAAAAGGACTGCCCAGGGGCACAGGCACGTCCTTTGCCTGGCGAGTGATCTCAGCTCAGCGGCAGCGTGCAGGCGACACGGAGAGAGAGACTAGAGAGCTGTATGGCATTCCACTGAGAAATAGCCTTTATTACAGCAGGGCTCTCAGTGAAGGGAGCCAGTGACAGCAGCTCTCCCAACTGGGGGAAAACCAGGGTATTTATAGGGAAGGAGAGGGGAGGGGGAAACTTGGATATGTGTATCGGGGTGGATTGATAGGGAGGGAAACCAATGGGGTGTAACAAATTAACATGTTCAACTCAAAGGCCTCTGGGAGTGACAGTTCTTCTCTTCATGACATAAAAGTGTCTCGCCTAGGGAGAAGCTCTCCAGGGGCGAGCCAGGCTTTTGAGGTTGGCTGGTTCTTTGGCCTCCACACTCCCAGACTCAGTTTTGTGTTTTTAATTCTTTAATTTAAATGTTTTTCTTAGTGCATCCTACTCAGGAAGCACTGCTAGACTGTGTGGTCATACCTTTATTTAACTTGCAATGCTTTTAATTCAGTGGCTGAATCACATACTTGCACAAACTAAACACAAATTGACACTTTATATGCTAAGTCTACTAGACCTCTATATGCACTTGGGAGAAAATTCCGTAAGATGTCACTTGTGCCAGTTATGGAGATGGGCAGACCTTCCTGAATGTCAGTTTTGTTTGCTTAGCTATCAGATCATTGGAAATCCACTAAAGCATTTTTTATAATTTTTGCTTGTTTTCCAGTTAGTTTCATGTTCTGTGATGATTGAATATACAAAGATTCTTAAATTATACCCAGTACAGGAAAGAAAAATTAGGACTCTTCACAGTGGATGCAAAGAATCTGGTCCCTGCCTATGTGTATTTATATTTTAGTATCAAAAGTGTGCAAGCTGGCCAGACCAAGTGTGACTGAAGATCGGTCTAGCCTGATGTGCATTCTCTGACAGTGGTCGACAGTGGATGTTTACAAGTAGATTATACAAAAAACATGAAATGGAAGAATGCAGCTTGAGACTTAAAGACATCCTGAGCCAGAAGTTTCATTCAATGCACTGTTTTTAATGATATCTTCAGAATAGGAATAGAAAATAAGCATGTTTGCTTCTGCAAGTGTTCTGCAAAACTCACAGTGGTAGACAAGTGATTGGCCATGCTCAGAATACTGGGAAAGAATTGTGCAGGAGAAGGTACTTGTGTACATCTGTCTCTTTGCAGCCTCATCTAATGTGTTTTAACAGGAACCTCATGTGTTTCCCTACATGGGCAAACCCTACAAACCTGAGTTTTTGGCTTGGCAGCTAACAGCATCTTCAGAATGATGGGCTTTCACACTTTTCTGAAAATTAGACTTCATTAAGGAGAGTCTCAAGTCAGTTGTGAAAAAATAGTAAGTACTTTGAAAAGCTTCACCTGGATGTTCGACTGAACTGCAGATGGCTACACTGTTAAATCAGGTGCTGTGCATGAACACACATAACCCTATTATTACATTTTTGAGCCTTTTACTGAGGCTGAAGTCCTATATTATTATTTATTACAGGGCCTTGATGCCCTGTTTTCAGTGGATAACCCAGGATATTATAATGTATTCTCTCCTGGACTTCTGTTTATGTATCTTAGAAATACTGTGAATATACACCAGAGACTATGCTATAATAGATTCTCTAGAAAGATGAGGAAAAGGAAGAAGCATATGGAATTCATGAAGAGCATCTCAAGAAGTGACATCTTACATCTCTAGTTTTATGTTGGATGTACTGTCCAATTAAACAAACAAACCCCCCCCCCAAAAAAAAAACAAACAAAAAAAAGAAAGCGAACCCAAACGGTTTATTGGGTTGTTACCCAAGTCTTTAGGCATGATATTGCTGTGTTTTGTCTCTCTCTGCATAATAAAATAACGTGAAAATCATCTCATTAGAAATCATCTACAGAGTATTGGAGTATTGGAGATAGGTCTACAGGACTAAACAATTACTTATATAACCTTAGCCACTTTTATCTCTCTGGTGTTGGAGAGGAGGTCAGTAGAGCTGTACAGCTTGGCTTTCTGTGGTGTATTCTGTCAAAAGCAGATTATTATTTGAATACTGCACAGAAGTTGTAGGCATTCTCTGGTTCTCTCTACCTAACATTCTCCCCAACATAACGAACAAATATAATTGCTTATAATTCCCAAAGGAAGATTTCCAGGCTATGAATATGAGCGCTCTTCAATTTACAGCACATGCCCATATTATTATTCCTGTATCTGCATTTTCATCCTTTTTTCATTTAATATTGTTAATGGAAGATGGATGTGCTTTCTAGTACAGGATATTTGAACACTGGAGCCAAATTGTCTGATTTCATGACAAAGCTGAAATTGCATGTTTTCCCTATCTCCCTTTTTAATCCAAACATCAGATGTGAGCACAGATTATAAATGAAAATATTTTGATGTCACGAGTCAACAGTGGTATTTTTCAGATTTTAATGTTTAATTTCATCCTTTTCATTTTTTGTGGACTTTCCTCACTATGAAACTGGTGTTTGTACAGCTCGGCTTGGCCTCATCTAACCCTCACTTACCTCTTATCCAGCAAAGATGAGTGTGTAACTTCATTAAGTCCTGTTCCTGGTATTGCTTACTCTCTAGTTGCCAAAGAGTCCAGGAAATGTTTTGAGAGTCTGAAAAGAGTAATGTTGATGGAAAAGCCAGTGAGTTGCCTGCTGCTATTCACTATCTGTACATTTATGTCCCTGTTGGACAATGGCTGCACATGCACAGGTCAAAAACCAAAGGCTGCTTACTACTGTTTATTAGATTTTCTCTTTTATTTGCCTCTGATGATAAATAGGGCTCTGGTTCACAAGACTAATTTCTGCATGGCCTTTTCAAAGACTGAGGAGAACCTACATGATAACTGATGACCTCTTTTTGTTGATAAAATTTTAGGACTGTCAGCATGTATCAGTAGGATTGGGTTTTCTGTTTCAGGAATAAAAAATTACATCAGTTTGGTATTTGTTTGAAAATAAAACCCTTTTGCATTCATTGACTACAACACCTAGGGCTTCTTGTTGATACTGGCCAGGTCCATACTTTCAAAAAAAAAAAAAAGGAAAACATTCAGTCTGTACATCCAAGCAAAACTCTGTGACAGGTACTTTACACGCTGTGGAGACAGAATTGTTGTTAAGAAGCTGAGAGAGGCTGTGCCAGAATTCTGAGTTGTGCAGCAAAATTGCCAACTGTTTTGGCATCTTGGAAATAGCTCTACATTTCATGATTGTACAGTCCTGATGGAGACAGCTTTTAGAGCTGTGAACTGTTTCAGATAGTGCTTATGTGTGCTCACATTTAGGGTATCATCATTGTTATCACTGGTTTAGTAAGGTTGAACTTAAAGAAAGTGAGATGCTGAAACACAAATCTGTAATAAGCCTATATTTCCATTACAGGAACAAAATATGACTTGATCATCCTAAACTCTTGCACAGTAGTAACATTTGTAGCCTAGTGATTTTTGTACCTTCTAGATGGTGCACAGAGCTGAAGGGTGGTAGACAAATATGAGTTTAAGCTTTTTTTGCAAGACTATCTCAGATTAAAAAAAGGTGTTGTAAATATTTGATGATTTCTATCCAGTTTAGTTTTCTGAGATCTTTTTGAAGTGAACAGATCAACCTCATAAATGAGCTATGTAAATGGATTCATATAGGGTCATCTCAACTAATTTTACTGTTTGTTTCCTAAAAATACCCACAGCTCTGCAAGCATGAGCAAAATTAACACCACTCTCTTGAAAACATAAACTAAATACAAATAATGTATCTGTATCTAGGCTGGAGCAATGAAGTATTTTCTAAGAAAAGTTTTCTTAACACCATAGAAAAGAAAAGGAAAGTAAGAAATGCTCAGTACTATCTCCTGGATAAAAAGAAATGTCATGTGAAATTACTAATATTGCAAATCAGACAACATATTGGTATTAATAGATTACTCTTGTCAGAGGTATCTGGAGTCTTAATTACCATGAGTGTGAGAGAATTCTCTTTCATTGAGTTTTAATGAATGAGTAATACTCTCATTTTTCAGTGCATTCCATGTGTGTTACAACTGTTTAAGCATCATGTACACCCTCCTAGACTGGATAAAAGCTTCTGTTGGTAGAAAAACTATTTAGAGCAAAACCAATTTTAATTATTCTAAACCAAAGAAGGATCTGTGTTTTAATGAGCCAAGTTACCCCCAGTCAGCTGCAGTTTAATGGGTGAGGACTTACAGCCTTCATCCCTGTGAAGGACTGACATTCCTTGTAGGCTGCTCTTTGCTGTTGTCCGCAAACCAAAATGATGAGAGGCTTTCAGTTCATCAAGGATATTGTTGGGGAATGGTACTAATTTGTCTGTATTCAGGGAACAGGTGGCAAAATAGGAGGCAGAGTTGGTTTCTGGGGCTTCATAAGTATTGGGTCTGTCAGGGCATAAAAGTTCATGATTTCCCTGTGGATCATGTCTAGAAGTAGCCACACAACTTCAGTACATGTTGAAATGAAAGGCAGCCCTGAACAGGTGATTCCCTCATTGCAGGGCCCAACAGTAGTGTAATGCAAAGCTGCTCTGCTCACTGCTTGTGTGGGTCTCTCCTGCCAGGTTTTTTAGGCTAGCAGAATTAATATCTAGTATGTGTCTCATACAGAGTAGGAAGTTTGACCAAGTGATAAAGGATGACAGGAAGCCCTGTATTTTATAAATCTTGCATGATATAAATTACATTATATTCCCCAAGTGGTTAACCAGCACAGCAGTTTTCAGCCAGGAGTCTGCAATTACCCAAGGACTACCGCTAAAATACAGGTGGTAAAATATAGTTTGAAAAGGTAAGCCTGCTGTCAGAAAATGTAAATTTGCTATACAAGTGTTTGCACTTCTGCTGGAAGACATACTAGTTCCTCATATCCAGGAAGGCTGAAAACCACTTCTCTGTAGCCTCTCATACTGTTTTGTGGTCTTGGCTTTTTCAGCCCGAAACTGAAGAAATGTCAGTCTGCCGGGGACTAAGGAAGCATGTGCTCTATGATATTAAGAAATCTTCCATTTGGCAGTGTGTCTGCCACTGACTCGTTCTGAAATGGGCAAGAAGCAATGTTCCGCTCCTCTGCATGAAGTGCCACATAAAAGAAGTTAATATTTATTCACTGATAAGTAATAAAGAAATGTACTTCAGAATAGAAGGCTGGTATTTTTTCCCTTTGTCAGTGGACAGACATTTAGAAATGAAATGCAAAGTAAGGTTGGAGATAAACAATCTGAGAATGAGAAGCCTACAGAGTCTGGAAAAAAAGTCAGTGTATTATATCTGTATCAATGAGCTAATTTCACTACTTGAAACATTCTTCTCAAAATTTATAGGAGCATATTCAAATTTAAAGATCTAGGACAATCTTCTGCCATGACTTACTGAAACAATTATCATTAGGATGCATGCACACCAGCAGTGTCAGTAAAGACACAGAAGTACTCTCCCATTATATCGCCAAGAACTTTGAAGATTCGATGTAGAATCAAACATTTCCCATTATATTAAGAGGCAGCTGGAAATGGCTGTGATTTAGAAGTGGTGGGAAAAATGCCATCAAATGTCATGTTTCACATTCATAACAGCTTGTGAACAGGAAGCCTCTCTGCTTGAGCTTGTCGGGCATGGCAGCTACTAAATAAAGACAGACTCTAAAACTGTTACGTGCTCTGCAGGTATCCATCTTTATTTGGGTATCTCACTTGAGCTTCAAAGAACTTGCAGCCAATCTGTTTAAATATTAATTAAGACAAATGTCAAGCTGTTCCAAACTCTAATCAGGAGTTCAAGATGCTGAATGCAGGATTACAATAATTTTGGGTTTATCTAGAAAAAAAAAAAAAAAAAAATCTATTTACTGCAAATGAAACTGGAATGGTCCCAAATAAGTTTTCATTGTGCTAGTCGAGATGGCAAATGTCACACAGGGGTAATACTTGGGTACATTAATAGAACATATAATGTCCCCTAGGGAAAGGACTCTGTTTAATTATTTCTTTCCCTATAAAGGATTCTAGCTGTCCAAAGGTTTCAGGCATCCAAAAGGTACTGTAGGTAAAAAGCTCTGTAAAACTCCAGTGTTAATGCAGTAGGAAGACTTGACAATTAAGCAGTCAGAAACTCTATAAGGTCCTAAGTGAAGAGTGTTCCATATGACTTCTTGATCTCCTCCCTGTTCCTGCTGCTGGAGTCTTATGTATGACAGCACATAGGATATTTAAGTGTCTGGCATGTGACATCAAAGGCATGCAGAATCTCAGCTTTCAGTTTATGTTACCTTTTTTATTTCAATATTTTTGCATATTTCTTACTTCACTGTACTTCAGTGATAACTTTCCAGTGGCAAGGTACATGTGGACTGAAGCTGTAATACCTGTCTTGAACATCAGGCATCCTCAGAGGAGGAATCAAAGGGGTAGGTTCTTGTGTCTGTTGTCACTTTGATTGGCATATCAATGTCCAGCTACTAAAAATCTTCTTTCTACTCTTCAAACTAAGTTTAAATAAGGAGGGAAAAGCACAGGAAAGAGAACCGTGACAGGAAATGGAGGAAGGGAAGATGAATTTAAGAAAAATGTAAGGAATGGAGTCTCTGGACACCATTATTTCTTATTGATGAATGAAGAATGGGATGGTTTTTCACCAAAAATGTGAGATATAACAATTCAGCTACTGCAGAAATTTTGGATTTTAATCATCTGTTGCCTTGTTTCATTTACCAATGTGTGAACTGTGTCAGCTGAAGTCAGCCTACAGTACTGGGCACTTGTTACTGTCTAGTCACTTGTGTCTTTAAATGTGACTTATTCTCCTTATATGATGCACAATATTTGAAGATAATTAACTAAATGTGCATCATCTATTTATATGATGCACAATATTTGAAAATAATTAACTAAAACTTGGAAAGGAGCAACACACCTAAACACACCTGCATTTGCTAGAGCTGATAAACTCAATTCAATTACTTCATCAGCTCCTTAGAGAAAGACTTGTGTGTCTGAAAGCTGTTTTTCCCCAGGCTGTGAGGGTGACTCCTGTAAGGCCACCCGTACTCTGTGTGACTTGAAAATTTGATCCATGCTTGCTGTACAAAGTATAATAATAGGAAAAAAAATTACAGACACAGGGCAAAATAGGGATCATTAATGGTTATCTCTGTGCTTTCTTTAAAAGGATAAGTTAGTAATTCTGGTTAGGGAAAAAATTATGAAGCAATATTTAAATAATATTAAATTTAAAATTTCAGAAAATAAAAAAGTCATATCTACAGTCAGTGATAAATGTGAAGATGTCTCATCTGTCTTTCAGATGTATCCTAAATGCTTTTAAGCAAGATAGTTCTAAATATAAAATTGTTCACACTTTAAAAATGTTTGTGTTCTATAATCATCTGGGCATACCTTTACTGTTTGGTTTGTATTCCATTTCCCCCCACTTCTTTCAGACAATACTTTAGCACAATATAAAGCATGATGAACTTTGTGTTCAGCCATCACAGAAGGAGAGGAAACAAAACAGTTGCAGAGTACTTGTTCTTTTCTGGAAACTGGATGAAATGGCTTCCAGAAAAACAGCACAACAATACCACAGACTGTATCCAAATCATGTCCACTAAGCTGGCATGGCCTTTTCATTTTATTGATGGTTTAGTACTGGGAAATAAGGGCTTGTGACATTTTTAAAGGAAGTTGTAAAATTAATTATTCTTTTTCTTTGTGGATGCACTAATGGGAAAAACATGGGAGAGGCAGTACCCATAGTGGAAAGGCTCTTGAGGTATTTACACTGAAAAAACCTCAGGTTAAACAACATATTGTACCTGTTCTTTTTCCTTCTCCATGGAGAAACGTCCGCCTGCTCTTTCTGAATTTACCCTGTTCCCAGCTTACCCACCCTTGACCTTGCCTCTTAGAGAAGTCCTAATGGCTATCAAATTTTACAGTTTTCTTTGGCATAAGCGTCTTGAAAACATCATGGCAACTTGAAAGCTGTAAAAACTGCACTCTCTGTTCCTCTGATTCATTAGATTGTAACATTTACAAGGTCACAGCATCTAAAGATGTTAACATTTATGAGTCAAAAAAAGAAAGTATTGCAGGAAGGACCAGATGTAACAAATAATTTGTTTCACAGTAAAAGTAATTTAACAAGCTTTTCATGGAAAGATATATTTAAAAATGGACTTATCTCTGAAGGTGAAGGTTTTTTTTTTTTTGAGTAGATATATTGAATGAGTCCTGGTATATCAATATGTTCTTCATAAAATTTGGACTTGGAGTAGATGCTGAATTCTGATACCACAAAACACAGATGGAGATGGTATTTCATCAGGTCAGATGGAGTGAAATTTATAATTGATAATGTTTTCCCACCCAGTTCTTCATACATGGGTCAGATTCTGCGAATTTTAAGAGTAGAGCAGATTTCAAATGTGTGGAAATGTGCTGATGCTAAACTCTTTGTGAGAATCTAACATGTTTAGTATTGCTTCTTAGGTTGAGTGTTTCCCAGAGAGCTGAACTTCTGACAAATTTCACCTGCACTTTACCAGAATGGCCTTTAACCTATGTTTGAGCTTTTATCCTGGCCTTTAGATCTGGAACTGGTTCCCTTCTTAAGGAAAGTGCAATTTCACACGGGAAATGAAAATGCCTTAGGTTCAGGTTGTTCAGAGTGTGATGTATATCTGCTGAAAGTATATAAAATGTAGACTCTGCCAAAGAATATATATAAATTTATAAATATGTAAATATTCCCATATAATTTTTACTTATTTTCATGGCTTTTGCAGTCTCAAACCCAGTTATGAGAAAGAGTAAGATGCTGATCTGATTGTGATCCAGGACTTGAACTTATTTGTAATTCTTGTCAGTGTGAATGTAACTTCATTTCCCCCTGTTTCCTTTAAAGTAGCAGTCAGTGCTATCTGCTGTTTGTTCTGAACTGAAAATAGGAACAAAAAATTTGAGTACTGATCCTGTTTCTCATATCTCTCTACTGTGAATCCCAGAAAATATGTCTTCCTGGCTTCATTAAGCCAGTATATAAAAAGCCTTGTGACTTTTGTAGGGTTGGGATTTCATCTCAGGCTATTTTATCTTTGGATTTTACAAGGTTACTTTCTTTCACGAGCATCTGAGATCAAGCTTGCATGAAGCTATGCAATGAGGAAGATATTTTTGCACTGTAAATCTGTTCTTATTGCATAGGATTTAGAATGTAGGGGTGCGACTTTTTTCCTGTATTTTTCTGTGGATATGAGGATAGCGCAGTGGCCATAGGAGGAAGAGTGACCAAAACTCAATAAAGAATCAATAACATTCTTTGCAAATTCCTAGTAGAGAAGCCATGAAAGTGAAAAATATTACCACATGGAAATATGGGCTCCAGTGTGTTGCAGTGTTCTTTGCTGTATATTAGTTGTGGATAAGTAAGCAAGATGCTGCTGTTGCAGAACTATAGGATGGCATTTTTTAGCAGAAGACAACTGATAAAAGAGAATTTTGCATCTGGTATGCTTTTCCCTCTGTAGAGGCTAGCAGCAAACCCTCTTGAAGCAAGAAGGTAAAACAGTTTCTTTCCTGTCACATTTGTAAGGACGATATTATTGACTGTCTCCATAGTATCTTTTTGCTAGTATTTTGTTTAAAGCAGTTAGATAAAAGGAAGATGAATATATTTTTTTTTTTCTTTAGATACTGAAGAAATACATGGCTTCATCCATCAAGATGAACTTATGAAGATTTTAATATTTCTTTTTCTAGCTATTTAATGGATTCAGCTTCTTTATGAGATGTTCCACATCTGCATGTTATACGTGCACTATCAATTTTGTTTGTGGTTCTCTAAATTGGAAGTTGATGTGGGCAGACAGCTTTCTTTGGCTATTTCTTTTAAAATGTCCAAGCACATAAATTACTCCTTTCAAAGTCAATTGAATTTTTTTTCACTAAATTAGCTCCAGATCTTGCTCTTATAGTGCTAGTCAAGAAATACTTTAAAATGGACATGGATTTTATTCAATCCCATGCCTGTTTTGAACATCTTCTGTTGCATTGTGAGTGTTGGGATCTGTGGCCTTGACAGATGCCAAGATAAAAATTGTGTCAATGCACACTTTCCCATTTTCTATAGAAATCTGTGGAATTCAACACTAAATTTGGCTTGTTGACTTCCAGGCCTCAGTCATTCTTCCTTTTGCATGTTAATGGCCATAAGGCTTCTTGTGACAGTTTAGCTGTGACACTCATCCAAAATTCATCAAATCCTTGCAAGCATTTGCTTTGATTTCACTAGCTGTGCCCATGATGATCTGTAGCTGTGCTGACAAACTTCGTTGCCTGTGTTGAAACTATTTTTGGACATTTGGGAGCTTAATTAATTGCAAGTGATGCAATGAAGCATAGAGTAGAGTACCCCCAGAGTTTCTGGAGGTAGGCTTTTTGCTTTCTTGCCATAAATTCTGTGCCACCTTCTAGGAGATCTGGTTAGTGCTTGGAAAAGATGATTAACACAGAGTAAATTTCATGACTGCTGAAAATGTTTCGACAAAATGGGAACCAGCCATTTTGAAACTTCCTCGCTATTTTACAGTTTGATATGTCTTGTGGACATGAGTTATTGCGTGCATTCTATTCTCTGCTGAAACAGAAAGCTGACATACTGTGATATGGGAAGAAGAAGAGTTTGATTCTTGTTTTATTTTGAACATTTCATAGTTGTATGTGCTTCTGGAAGAGCTGCTTCTCTGCAGGGTGGCATTGTGAGGCTTGTAAGGGTTCCATCTTTCTGGCAGAACAGACAAATTAAACAAATCCTGAGGGAGGGTCAGTTTCACCTCTAATAATGAAAGAAGAATCAACCCCATTATATGTAAGGGAAATACAGGTCCTATCAGGCTAAGAAGAATCAGGTCACTTAAAAAATAGTCAAATTCTTATCCTGTAACTGAAATACAAGGACTGTAAATTACAGCATGTCCTCATGGTAACACATCCTCAGATTTTCTCAGATACTTGTCTAGGGTTTTAAAAAAAAGTTCTTGGATGCTTGCATTGTGTAATAACTGCAGTCTCAAGGAGTAGATGTTCTTTAAGTAACACATCTGCTTCTTGAGGAGGGCAGTAGCAAAGCACAGCTGTGTTCCCTAGGGATGTGTTCAAAGAGTTATTTCCAGATAGTAACAAAAAGATTCACCTCTGCTTTCCAGAAATAATTAGGATGGAGTTTCCAAGCCTCTTTTACTTTGGTAAATAGCTGGACCAGTACAGTTACTAGTACATGCAAGTAATCAAGTTTCTTTTACCTCTTTTTTCCTGATCATTTTTTAATTTAAAACTTTTGAAACAAGCAGTGAATTTTTGCGATTTTCTGAACCAGTTCCAGAAAGAGACAATCAAAATTATTTTGCCGGCATTTGAGGATGTCCTTACATCCATCCCTGGGATTGGGAGTTGCTGTCTCTTTTGAATACACTAAGCTCAAATAGGTTCTTGGCAGGTTGTGGCTAAAAATGTCTCTAGACCTTCTTAATCATTCTGGTGCATTTAATTCTTGTCTGAGACTCCCATGATTCCTGCCATTGTAGTACCACATGAAATTAATTCCTCTTGGACTGGAAGCATTGCAATTCTCTTTTAAGGTGATTTCTTCACTAAACACCCTAAGAATTCCCTATCTGAGCAGCTGGAATTTAAGGAATTGAAAACTTTATAAATATTTTGCCAGTGTAGATAAAGGGTCAGGTTTCCCTTTGAGAAAAATTGCAAAAATTGCAAATTCATCAGCAGATGCACCTTCATCCATCACAGTTTCATGGTTGGATACGTACATTTATTTTTTTCCTCTTGGTTTTGGTTTTTGTTTTTGTTGTGGTAATTCCGTCATGATGAAAGAATATTAAGTGACCAAATGCTAAAAATGTTAAGGATAGTTGAAGCTACAAAATTAACAGGGAAAGCTTAATTTCTCAAAAGTGTTTAGAACTGAAATTTTGATTAACACCCAATTCTATCAATTTTAGGAAAAAAAGAATAATAGGATATGACCTAACCAAAAGGAAATGAACACAGATGGCCCCTGCAAATTTTGAGGTTTACAATAGACAAAAGGAAGAGCAAGCCTTCATGTTTTATGTGATTGAATGTACTCCTATTACTTGTACTCTATATGGAGCATTACTAAGGAAGCTGTATTCTGGTATGTCAGATGTAGCATTCTGTCCATAAGTTATAGTTGTTCCACACTGAGGCATTCTTTAAAGAATGTCTTCCTCCAGGTATAAGAGAAGATGGAGTGGTTGTCACATTGTTTGCATTTCTCTTGGCAGTTGGAGCCTCAAAAATGTTCAATATTTGGACTTTGTAGGCTTTTTGCGTGGTTTTGTGAGGTTTTCTTGTTTGGGGATTTTTGGTTGGATTTTTTTGGGCCGAGAGAGGGGCTGGGATTTTTGGTTTCTTGTTTTTTGGTGTGTTTTTGCTCCAGGTTTTTTTTGGAAATGTGAATTCACCAGTCTCAGTCCCCTTTTTTTTTTTTTTTTGGAGATAGAAATTCCAATCAGCCTGCCAGGTGAAGTTCTTAAATACTAATGTGCGTTTTGGAAGGAAGAAACACCAAAAATCCCACAACATGGCTCTGAAAAGGAGTTAGAATGTTTGGTTCTACTTCTAGTTTTGTACAGCTGTTGGGGTACAAAAGGGAGAAATCATTTGCTAATCCTTTTGCAATATTAGTTGTGACTTGAACTTCTGAGATAACAAGATACAAATAATCTGTTTCTTAGCTATTTTTGTGGTTTCTTAATCTGTTTTATTACCCTTTCTCTAACTTGAGTATTTTTATGGCATCACTTTGTGCTGCTAATCACAGCACAGCTTTTTAGAACTACATATTATATAAGGGGTAGTCATTCAAAAGGCTTCTCATTTCTTTGAATTTTTTTTGTCCCTTTTGACAGCTCTCTCACTGCTTATTTAAACAAATAGTCCTATTTGTTTCATTGTTTGAACAAAAAGGGAATTAAATGCTCAACCTTTGGCAGTCTGATGCTGAGGAACATAAGAGGTGATAACAGCTTATTCTGAATTCCCTCTTCTGAAAAGACTCATTGCTGGATAAAAGTTAAAAACAAACCTTGAAATGAAGATGCCATTTTTTCTGAGTGTCTGGAGGGGAACACCTAACATGCATGACATCAAAATCATGTTAGATGCTTTGTGAGTATTGTATTGGCCTGTTAAAATACGGCATTACTGTAGGTCTCTGTTTTTGTCCCTCTAGCCTGTAGAGAATGACACAAAGTTTCTGGAAATATTCATGAATGGTTATGGAAGCTGCAAATTTCTGCTGAGTGGAAACCAGACTGTAACATTTTGGGAATATTCACCTAGGCAGACGGAGCTATGGCCTAATAAGAGCAGCTTCTCAAAGATTGCGTTGCAGGTTGTTTGGAATGAGCACTTGACTTGCTGGTTCTTGTTTTCAAGAAAAATAGGCGATGTTTCTTTTTGCTGTCATACTGGACTTGGAAAGTAGAGCACAACCACAGGCTGTGCTGAGTGGGCACTTGCACAAATCATGGATGGAAATTGTTAGTAAAGAATGAGAACCTTCTGAAAAAGAGCAGTGCTTTAAAGACTAGGAAATTTACCTTTAAGCAGCAGGTATTTTTGTTTGGAAGAGCCTTTCTCCAGCATCCTATTTCTGGTATTTCTGTGGTGCCAAATGCTGAGTTAATGAAATAGCCAGTTGGTTTTGCAGATAAAGCCAAGTCTGTTATGTCCTTTTCAAGAGTCTGAGGAGATTGTAGAAGGGGGACCTTAGAGCTGTTGGTGGCAGGTGGATGGAGACTTGGAAGATTCTGAGTTTAAGGTAGATTTTTGGGAGAGGCCAACATGAGGGGGAAGACTTGCAACACAAAGTGGGAGAAGCCTGTCCCTGCTCTCACAGATTTTGTGAGGAGGGACAAACCCAGCCATCCTCAACACAAGAGCTAGAGGTGCTGGAAGCACTGAGTGGCTGAGTCCAAGTTGGCTCTTCAGGGGAGTCTGTTTTTCCCCAAACCACCTTGCCCTCTTCGATTGCATCTGGATATGATACCAGGTACCAAAAACTTGTCATACAGTACTTTTAAAAGGGGGGAGAAAAAGGAGAAAATCTGTGTGAACATGAACCTAATTCAAAAATATGTCAATCACTTCTGCAAGGGAAGACACATTTGAAATGTAATGCTGGGGTAGCTCTGATATACTAACAGGTGGTTTTCTAAAAGGATAACTTTATCTGTTTATGATGTGCTGCCTAACTTAGGGTGAGTAGCTGTGGGTTTTGGTGTAGCATGCCACAAATTTAGACCTGATACTTATCAAACCATGAGGCTATCTTGAATTATTTGTGTATGTTTAGTTGGTTGATGTACACCACTGAATTATTCACAAGAGTGACTGTGATACTGATGTTCCATGTATAAGCCAAAATACAGTTTGTAAAAAGAGGAAAGCTTGAATTTTCTAGAATGAGTGAAGAAGTGATTTTTTTTGTATGAGGAAGGGAAGATATGACAGGATTGTTTGTAATTGAAGCGGAATCCATCTGTCATCTTTTATGATCCTCTTTCACATACAGGCCAGTGTGAAAAAACCCCAAACAACTATCATATCTTCTGAGAATAAACTACTGGACTCTTTGTTGTTCTTGTTGTATCTGGATTAATACAGAAAATTATAGTTTATTTGTAATAAAATGTCTCATGCCATGTTCATAGTATGCATCACATAGTTTTTACAAGTCAAAGGTTTCACTCATTCTCTGCTTGTTATTTTGAAGCCAGAAAATGAAAACTACATTTTAAATATAAAGTATACCAAAATCAAGTGTTCCTTTTTTTTTAATTTTTCATAACATTTTTACTGTGATATAATATATAATACTCTAATTATTTTGTGAAGGAGTGTTCTATACATTGGCTTGCTGCTTTTCAGACAAATATTTCCCTGATATATTCAGTCCCAGAACATGTGTTGGTTGAAGTAGGCAATATGAGCCTAAAAGAAAGATTAGGGACATGCAAATATCAAAAAACATGCTCAGTTGGAGACATCATTTTGTATTGTCAGAATTCTCTTTACAAAAGCTTCTTTTTCCTCATGTGTTTTAGATATCGATGAATGTGAAAATGACTTCTACAATGGGGGTTGTGTCCACGAATGTATCAACATTCCAGGCAACTACAGGTGTACGTGCTATGATGGATTCATGTTAGCCCATGATGGCCACAACTGTCTTGGTAAGTTGTGAATGCTGGCAAGAAACTTTCATTTCATGGCTGTGGCAAGAAGGCCTGATCTGTTTCCTGCATTTTTTAATCTGCCATGTCTTCTGTAAAGACTTGATCCAGGTCACATGAATACTTTCAAACCTGTGAGTTGGTCCCAGTGTGGTTTAGGTCAAACCCTTACAGCTTTCACTCTTAATCTCAACATGCTCAACTCACTATACCCATGTTTAATATTGCTGAGGAAAACCATGACCCCCAAAGCCTGTGCTGGATGCTTGGGCTTCTTCTTTAAAAAATGTAATCTGTTAAATATATTAAATATACTGAGATATATTTTGTCTGTTTCTTCTGCCATGCAATTTTTGTAATCCCAGTCATATCTTTACAGCTTGCCCTCCCCTTTTTTCCCTTTTCAGGCAATACAGTTCTAGGATATGGTGTATGAACATAAATTACAGAATGTTAAAAGTACAAGTAAGCGAGGAAGGAATACTTGGACAATGAAACAGGGCAGAAGAAACACTAATCACTAATAACTGGAGGGACACTGTCCACTGGCTGTGCAAAGCCCAGTGCAGGATCTTCATTGCTTCAGCTGTCTGAGGATTTGGAGATCTGTATTTTTGATTCATTGCCATTGCTCTGGTTTAAATAGGTTGGGTTTGTCCTAGAAGCTACATAAGTATATGTTTTTGTTATGAAATTTCTTCGCACCAGTTACCTGGTGCTTTGTCCAGTTTCCCATAGCTGCTTACTTGCTGGTCATTTTTTGTTAAATTCTGGTACTTAGAGGCTCTTTCGTACTATTCCCAATATAAATGCAATGATCGTGTTTTGGTACACTCCTAAGTTAATTTCAAGGTGATGTTTATAAAACAGTGTGTAAAAGGGATGTTTTTCTGTGTCAGAAGCAACTCCACCTGAGTAAAAGCTGAGGTAATTGAATGAAATTCAAGAAATGAGGCAGTGAACCAAAAATTTTGAAGTCCAGTATCACCAGTCTGCACTAACTGAAGCTATCAAAGAACTAGGATTTGATTGATTAGCATTTCAGTAGATGTATTTTGTACTGCATTTATTTTCAAACAGAGTAATATTTGTTCAGATAGATTATATATCCTGACCATTGATGGGGGTTTAACTCAAACTTCCAAATTTCATTTGTTATAGAACAAACTAAAAGAGATTTATTTGCCTCAGCCTGAGGTGGTCAAATGATTAATGGTGCAAGAGGTATTTCTTTGTATATTTTTGAAATATATCTTTAAAATATTTCTTATACAAAGAAGACATTAATTTAAAAAATGAATAAAAACTCTATTCTAATATTCATAAATTCATTCCTTCCTTCCTTCCACCCCTTCCTTCCTTCCTTCCTTCCTTCCTTCCTTCCTTCCTTCCTTCCTTCCTTCCTTCCTTCCTTCCTTCCTTCCTTCCTTCC
>NC_031773.1:59102969-59182964 GCF_001522545.3 Parus major
CTTCCTTCCTTCCGCCACTTCCGCCACTTCTGCCACTTCCGCCACTTCCGCCACTTCCGCCACTTCCTTCCACCACTTCCTTCCTTCCTTCCACCGCTTCCTTCCACCACTTCCTTCCACCACTTCCTTCCGCCACTTCCTTTCGCCACTTCCTTTCGCCACTTCCTTCCTTCCTTCCGCCACATCTCTTCCGCTACTTCCTTCCGCCACTTCCTTCCGCCATTTCCGCCACTTCCGCCACTTCCTTCCACCACTGCCTTCTGCCACTTCCCTTCCCCCTACCAAAGAAACTTATTTTCACTCCTCTGAAACAGAAGTAGTTTTTTTTCAAAAATTGCTCCAAATTCTGCTCAGTGGATGCAAGACTAGTATTTGGTCTCATACAGTAGGTTTCAAATATGGTTTCCCTTCTTGTACCTGAAATACAAATCTGGGGCATTTTATAATGTTTATCTCTTCTGATATAAATACAAATAGCTTTGACCTTCATTCATCTCTCATTTTTGTGTGTTGGTTGGAGGGTTTTTTCATATTTTCTTTCCCCTTAGGTCTGATTTGTGATAGTCACTTTTTAAATAGGGAATAAGCATTGCTCTTTGCAGAAGCAATTCTTGCTGCCAGCCTGCACACATCTTAACTCTTCCTTTTTCTAAAGATGAGGGTAGGTTCTATGAAGTCCTCTGCTTTCTAGTAAGCATACTAGATGGTTGCAAACTCTGCTTAGAAAGTATAAAAAAAGATGCAAAGCAGCATGGATAAAAAAAAAATAGTGGATTTAAAGACATAATTTATTTATTTATAGGTTTTTCTGTGGTATTAATTGCTGTAGGAACATGCATTAATACCTTGTAAATAGGAATAAATTTTTCCTCAGAAAGTCCTGTAAGGAAAAGAAATACAATTTTCTTTGTTCTATAGATCAGTAACTAGGACAAACAGATGAAGTTACTTCTGAGTCTTCACACAAGGTATCTCGATCAGGGTGGGAATAGAATCCTTACCCTTCTGCATCTCTGCTTTTATTTCAAATAGGCTGTGTGGGTTTGGTTTCTCTTACAGAAAAATAGCAATTATGAAGTTTGGACATCTGTTGATTATTTTGTATGTCAGACCTCCTGAAGATAATTGTAAAAGTAGGTTTTGATGATTCAGTGTAGTTTATGGTTCTTCAGCAGCTAATTTTTTGATTGAGAAGAATCCTGGGAAGCAGAGGGAAATTCTGGTCAGAAATCAGGACAGAAATGAAATTCCTAGTGTGCATGATAGGTTCCATGGAGCATTCTGCAGGAGCTGAGCAGACACAAGTGTGCCGCAAGTGTGGCAGACACAACACAGTGTCAGCTGTGAATCGAATAGTAAAGTCTTGGCTGTGTCCACAACCTTGGAGGTGTGCTTGTGGTAGAAGGCCTGATTTTCCAGCCCAAATAATCTAAATTAGCTTTTTATTTGTCTGTTCTCAGATGGTACTTTGCATCTCTTGACAAAGTGGCTAAGTTACATGGCTAACCCCTGTGGGAGAGGAGAGATGGCACTTTCCCCAGAGCATCTGAACCTGTTCCAGGAGTGGTATTGATTTGCCAGCTCTGGTAGATGGAGCAAAGCAGCAATTCCAGCTGGGCGTTTGGGAGCCTGCAGCCAAAGGAGAAATTTCTGAGACAAACCAGGAACTGATGAGTCCTTGAGAAGCCTGTATATCAAATCAGTATAAAAGTTCATGTTTGAAGTCACAGAATTTCATTTTTTCTAAGGTCTAAGGTTTAGACCTAAGTCCAAGTATCTTGAAGTGGTCTTTAAAATCTCTTGGCCTGTTTTTAGAGAAAAGAGGTTTAACCCTGACATGCAGGTTTAATTCCAGGCTGGGTGGTTGTAATCTGCAGTCTGACTCAGATGAAAAAACTAACATTAGTATATACATAGCATCACAGAATCATTTAGGTTGGAAAAGCCCTCCAAGATCATAGAGTTTAACCTTTAGATCATCGAGTCCAACTTTTAAATGTACGTATATCACATCATATTATTCAATCATTTTTCAGTAGATGTTCCAGTGTTCCATGTTTTGGGGTTTTTTGTTTTTTTTTTTTCAAAATAAACCCAAACCCATTAGAAATTAAAATCTACCTCTTCCTACCATGCTGTTCAAATGTGCTCACTGGGACTTGGGATTGTGGCCTCATCTGAATATCAACATGAAGTGGGAGGAGAGTTGCAAGTGTGTGAGAAATTATTCCTAAAGCTGACAGATATGTCTTGTCCAGAAGTGTCACATTAATCAGGATTGCATAATCACTAGTATGATTAAAGAGACCAACGTCTTCCTTTTAATTTAGCTGTGTTTTTCTTCTCCTGACAGCTGTGCACAATTGTTGCTTGCTTAAACTCCAAGCAAATGCTGGTATTCCTGATGTTTATTTTTCTTAATGTTTCCCAACAGTTTAAATAGATTTTTTTTTAATATGAACATTTTTAATATAAAACTAAACAGCTTCTGAAAAGTTGTTTTTAGTTTCATAAAAGCAAATATTTGAAAGAGGAGCTGGAAAATGGTTCATTTCCTTGGCCATCTTCCTGTTTTCCTTGGCCTTCTTTCCTAGTTCCAGAAGACTATTATGTGAGCTGACAATTAAGTGTTGTCCTTCCCTAGCATATTAACAGGTCTTCTAATAACATCATCAGTCATAAACTCTCTTCCAGATTTTCCTGGTTAGTAATTCCAAGCTCCCTGGAAGATGGAGGAAGGTTGAACACATCCAACAGCCTTCATTTTATCACTCTTTTATTTTTTTATGAAAACAAATGTAAAATTATGGTATTTTTCTTGAGAAAGCTAATAACCTAAATCTTGAAGTTCTTACTCATTTCCAGGCTTTTAGTTGAACAGGATTTGGGGACTTGGCAGGTAGTTTATGCCTTAAGAGAAGCAGGCCAGACCCCAAATCAGGTCTCAGTAGCTGAGTAGCAAGAATCTTTTCTAATTGTAGGGGTCCAGGCCACAAGATGGGAATGGGAATGTATAAATTCTATATGTATAGACAAGATGAGAACTGTTGAAATGCAAGGTTTGACAACACATTTATCTATGTTTTTTAAACCCTTGTGAGCTCTGCCTTTGTGCAAAAGATGACAGGCAGTGATCGGGTCCTTGGGGTATAATAAAACACTTGAGATGAGGGGAGCTTCTGGTATTTAGCTCCTGAACCTTCCCAAAAGAAATTGCAGTGAGCACATTCACACAAATTCATGCTACAAATTGCACTGCCTTGTAGTGACAGATGTGTTCTTGCAGAATGAAAAGCTTGAAAGCATTTTTTGAAGTTCTTTGGTTTTCAGATGCAAGCCTAAGTGAAAAAATAAATTCGTTTTCTGATATATTTCTTCAGCCAACTGATTTTTACCATATTCCTGTTTTCAGATATTTTACCAGTCTTGTTTGGTCTGTACAGTAGATTAATAAGAAAAGCTGTGATTCATCACAGCAGTTTAAAGTATCCAGTCTTTGTGGTATAGTAGCATGAATCAGATTTTAGAACATGTATTGCTATTCTGTAGTTTGTGCTGAATGATGACTTGGTGCTGAGAAAATATGGATATCTAGGATGGAAATGTTCTAGAGACAATTCTCTGTTAGATGTTTACATGCAACTTCTGTATGTGTGTGTTTACTTTTGTTACTTGGCTGCCTGCATCTTGTGAAAGTCCATGGTGTTGAGTGGTAGCAGGCAGTTAGAAGACTCAATTAAACCTCTCTTTCAAGATGGGATTGTAATATCTTGGTTCTGATGATCTTCCAACATCCAGTAAAAATCTGGAAGTCTCTGTGATTAATGGAAAGGTCTTTGGTATCCAGCCTTCTCTGAAGCTAGGATCTCAACACTCTGCTTTCCTTATCTTGCTTTTTCTATGTCTGTATAAAGTTTCCCCCCTTAAAAGTACCCTGATGTGGGTCACCCCACATTAATCTTTGGAGTTCAAATGGGATATAACTTTCTTTACATGTTAATTTGCCATCTGTTTGCTTTCTTAAGACAATGTGATCTGAGAAGTACTGAAACAAGTGAGTATAAATCAGCATAGACCAAAGTTTTTTGTTAGGTATGGGGAAATAATCAAAAGTTTACAATAAATCTTGGTGGCTGTCAGCTATGAAGTTAGATTCTCAGACTGTCATAATAAATTAGGAAACTGGGAGCTGTCTGACAGCAGCATCAATCTCAGTCTCTTTTTTTTGCAAGTCTTGTTGTCTGAGCCTTTTTCTTTTCCTTTTTCAAATACTTACTCCCTCCCTGGAGGAGGTAATTAATCACAGCAAAGATTTCTCTACATGGAACACTCAGGGAAGTAAAGAATAAGCAGCTTAGAGTGTGAAGCTAATATCAATAAGTTAAATTCCATATGGATGCTCTTAATGTGATATGGCTGTGGTTGGTGTCTTGGTTCAACAAGCTCAGAGATACTGCTTTACCTGATTTATGTTAGTTTTGTGTCTTTTATTAACTGATTTTAACTGTCTCATAATAGCAAAATTTCTGAGCCAGTGTGGCCTATATTGATGTATACCTTAAGGGAAAAACTATAAAATACATTGAATTTATCAAAGCTTTGGGAGCTGCATTGTGTTTAGTGCTTACTTAAACCAAGGGAGAATGTGTGTTCACCTGAGAGTGCAGGATTCCAGCCTATAATGGGTGTGTCAGGTGTGTATGGCATTCAAACCATCCATAATGGAATGGTGCCTTTTTCAGCCCTAGAAATGACATAGATCCAGTTGAAACATTGAGTTCATATGGATTACAAAGAGACATCAGTCGTCTGATCCCTGATTTCAAAGAGAGTCATTGTCAAGCTATGCTTAGAATGCAGTCAGTTCTTGGCAGTGTTGATTACAGTGTTATTGATAAACAATATGATTTATACAGTCAAGAAACAGCCATCATGAAGAATATCTGCTACATAGTTGCTAACTGTATTAGAAAATAGGACCTAACTCTTTTCCCATGGGAATGAATTCTCGCTTAAAGGTTGGTAGTGAATTTCTTGTTAAGTAGATTTTTAGGGTCACAGATTTCTGTAGTGCCCTGTCTTTGCTGTCTAATACTCTCCATTAATTTCTACATCTTCACATTATTCTTTTGACTTCAGTGTGCAGTGTGCAAACTTGAAAGTATGGATCAAACTACAAGACCAAGGTAGACACTTATTTTTACTGCTTTCATTACTTTCTGCAGACTTAAATTCTTTTTCAAGCATCTCAGAATATTCCCTGTTCCTTACTGGAGTTGGATTAGAGCATAAGAGGTAGTTTTGCATAAAAGAGGAGCAGGAAGGAACATGGAGTAGTTGATGGCGGCATGTTTTAATACGACTTTTTTGATGACTGTAGGTAACATCAAAACAATAATAACAATAATTACTCATTAAAAAGTCACTGGACATACTTTTACAAGAATGATTGGAGAATTTGCAATGTTTGGAATTAAAGCAAAATTTATGATTAAGAGGACTTATAAGATATTTGGAAGAAATTATTAGAAACAATTCATTCAAGTCTTCAAAAAGGGCAAGAAGGAAGATGCAGGAAACTACAGGTCAGTCAGCCTCACCATCCCCGGAAGGGTGATAGAGCAGCTCACCTTAGATGAGCATGTGGAGGAAAAGAATCATAAAATCAGAATGGTTTGGGTTGGAAGGGACCTTAAAGATCATTCAGTTCCACCACCTGCTATGGGCAGGGACACCGTCCACTATCCCAGGTTGCTCCAAGCCCCACACAACCTGGCCTGGAATACTTCCAGGGATGGGCCAGACACAGCTTCTCTGGGCAATCTTTGCCAGGGCCTCCCCACTCTCACTGGGAAGAATTTCTTTGTAATTTCAAATCTAAATCTACCCTCCTTTAGCCTAAAGCCATTTTCCCTTATCCTGTCACTGCATGTACTTGCAAAAGGCCCCTCTCTGGCTTTCCTGTAGGCTCACTTCAGCTACTGAAAGGCCACTGTGAGGTCTACCCTTCCCTTCTCCAGGCTGAACAATCCCAATTCCCTCAGCCTTTCCTCCCAGCAGAGCTGCTCCATCCCTCTGATTGCCTTGGTGTCCCTGCTCTGGCCTGGCTGCAGCAGCTCCCTGTCCTTCCTGTGCTGGGCCCAGGGCTGGATGCAGCCCTGCAGGGGGAGCTCAGCAAAGCAGGGCAGAGGGGCAGAATCCCCCTCCCCTGCCACCCTGGGGCTCTGGGTGCTGCCCAGCACATGGGCGTTCTGAGTTGGGGCATGTCCTGCTCTCACCCACAGCACTCCCAGGTCCTTCTGCCAGGGCTGCTCCCTCTGCCCATCCCCACCTGGATCCATCACACACAGGGTTGTGCCCAACACAGGGGCAGCACCAGCACTTGGTCTGGTTAAACCTCATGAGACTCCCATGGGCCACTGCTTGAGCTTGTCCAGGTCCCTCTGGATTGCCACTGCACTCTCAGCTTGGTGTCATCTGCAAAGCTGCTGAGGGTGCCCTCAATCCCTTTGCTTATGTTGTGGATTCACCAAGGGGAAGTCACGCTTGGCCAGTTGGATAGCCTTCTGTGATGGAATGACGGGCTGGGGATGAGGGAGAGCAGTGGATGTTCTCTGCCTTGACTTCACAAAGGCTTTTGACACTGTCTCTCACAAGATCGTGGTGGGTAAGCTCGGGGCGTGCAGGTTGGCTGAGTGGGTAGTGAGGCACATTGAGAACTGACTGAACAGTAGAGCAGCAGTGCAGGGTTTGGCTGGAGATCTGTAGCCAGTGGTGTCCTCAGGGGTCAGCACTGGCCCCAGTATTATTCAACTTACTCATCAGACCCTGGGTGAAGGGGAGAGCATGTTTGCTGATGATCAAAAACAATAAGGAGTGTCCTGGCACACCAGAAGGTGCTACTATTCTGTGAAACCCAGACAGGCTGGGGAGCTGGGCAGAGAGGAACCCAGCAAAGTTCAGCAAAAGCAAGGGCAATGTCCTGCACCTGGGCAGGAACAATCCTGGGCTCCAGGATGGGCTGGGGTGACCTGCTGGAGAGCAGCTCTGAGGAGAAGGACCTGAGGGTGATCCTGCCCCTCTGCTCAGCCCTGGGAGTCACATCTGCAGTGCTGTGTCCAGTCCTGGGATCATCAAGACAGGAGGGACATGGAGCTCCTGGAGTGGGACCAGCAAAGGGCTGTATACATGATGAGGAGACTGGAGCACCTCTCCTGTGAGGAACCAAATGGAATCTGTGGTTTTGTGAAAGTCTGAGGGAGCAAGGATTCGTCACCCTGGGGAAGACATGATTGAGAGGAGATCTTATAAATGCATACAAATATGTTCAGGGACAAGGGGCACAAACTGAAGCACAGGAAGTCTCCTTCTGAATATAAGGAAAAAACTTCTTTACTATGAGAGTGACAGAGCACTGGAACTGGCTTCCCAGAGAGGTTGTGGAGTTTCCTTCTCTGGAGACATTCAAAACCTACCTGAACACAATCCTGTGCAACCTGCTTCAGGTGCCCCTGCTTCAGCAGGAGTGTTGGGCTAGATGATCTCCAGGGCTTCCTGCCAACCCTATCTGTTCTGTGTTTCTGTAATGAAAATATATTTTGTTAAATAAATGAGTCCATATTATGCCATAGGATGGAGCAAAAATGTTCAAAAAAGTTGAGAAACTGTTTAAATACTTGTGTCGTTTGTTTTGGAGGCATAATTAAGAAACTGCTTCTGAAATTAATCAGAAACTCTGTAAAAATTAGGAGTATGACAGCAGTGAAAGGGTTCTGGGCCTGACTAAGGATTTAGGAGGATTGGATTTGTAGTGTGACCAGTCATGTCACATGTAAGAGCTTGTTAGATAAGATGCTAAGCACTCTGGTCCCAGTGCATCAAAACTTCTGTGTGCACAACAGGTACAAGTCATTATATCTTTCTGCCTGTACAGCTGCAGTGCTTTCTTAAATAGGCCTGAGAGTGGCTATATGTCATCAAGTGTTATTCAGTAGTTTTAAAAACCTCTAAAACTTCTTGAATGAATGTGTTAGGGAAGTCTAAGACACTTGGTTTTAGTCACTTTTAAAATAATTTGAAGAACACCTACAAACTAAAAAACCTGAGTGGACCAGGGGCTCAGGCTGTTAATGACTGCACATTGAATGAATGTGAATACTCATTCTTGTGCTCCGAAATTACATGAATACCCCAGGCAAGGACTGAGTTTTGCTTTGAGTAGATTCCTGCAAGTGTCCACTTCATCATTTCACACAGGCTCTGTGTCTGAGTGGGACCTCAGGGCTTTCAAGTTGCAAAATTTGTCAGTAGATGGTCAGTCCAGTTGCCTTAACATGTTAATAGTTTTCTCTCTGATTTAAGGCTCTGCACAACCAGTATTAGATATCTGAGTAGAAGGTAAGAAGGCTTTCAGTGGAATAAGTTTCCCACAGAAAGCTCTATATCATTCCTGTAATTTACAGATTAATTTACATGCAATAATCTATTGGATTGGGTCCAGCAGAGGGCTGTGGAGGTGATCAGGGGACTAGAACATCTCTTGTATGAGGAGAAAATCCATTTATGTGTTCCCAAGTCCTGTCAAAAAGAATACGCAGGTCTGGTGAATTTTACAGGAAAGGTTAAGGAGTTAAGGTGGTGGTTTGTTTTGATTTATTTTGGGTTCTTTGTTTGTGTTGGCTTTACACTACCAAGCCAGCTCCAAACCTATTAAATTCATGTCTTCTCTACATAAATATGATATTCCTCAAGTCAGGTTTTTTGACTGCTGTTGCTTTTCCATGGTAATTCCCAGCTCAGGGCAAAGTTGGTCCCTCTTTATAAGAGGTGAATGTGGCTGATGTGTTCATCCGTCGAGTTGCTTAGCACTAACACAGCTTACTGCAGCTTACATGTTCTAATGGGTGGCTGCTGCTTAGCTGGTGCACAGGTGTCCAACTGTTTTCTTAAACACAGGTAGTCAAGAAACCTAACCAACCAGTCCAGCTTTGTACTGTGTGATAACAGCACAACTGGGTTGAGAGGTAAGCTAATGTTGCCATTTCATATTAAAAAAAAAATTGCTATTTGCTCTAAGATCTGAAATATGTTTCAGGTATTTATGTCCAGAGATATCAGAGAAAATATTAAATATTAAATAGTGGTTTTTGTGGCTCATGTTTAGGAGAGTGGAAATGCTGAACTCATTTCCCAGGTGTCAAAAATGCCCATTTTCCCAAATATTTAGTGCCAAAGGAAGCAGTCATTCTCTGAAACTATTCAGAAACTGAGACTGTGTTTATAAAACACTTTTCACTCATGGAGATACTTTCAAGAAAAAGTAATTATTTTAATATGACCTACAGGAAGGATTTCAGCACTTTCAAAACATTTTCAGCACTTTCCCCAAGAAGTTTAATGAGTAGATATGTCTGACTAAGCAAATTTACCTGAATAAGCCAATATTTTTCTACTTCTGCTATAGTTCTCATTTCACTGTATTGAAATTTCCTTGAGTGTGCTTGAGTCTCTCCCATTTGTTCTACATTTCATGGACCTCAAGTATTATCCATATAGAGTCATTCCATATATCCATATAGAGTCATAAGAATGACTTCATAGCCTACTGGATGCTGCAGTGCTTAGGTTAAAATCATACATCTGAATCTAGAGAGGCTCCTAACTGTGTTACTGATAGATAAAAATGAAAATCTTCAATGTAGCCATTTCCTAGGCTTTTATTACCAGAGCTCAGGAATGAAGTACTTCATGTGGTATAGACCTGGAAAATGGAAATTACCAGCTTGGGACAGAGATACTGTCTCATTTTTCATGTCAAGTTTCATGGTTTGTTTAACCCACAGCAAAATCTTTTGCCATTATTGAAATAATAATAACAATACAGCAAGAACACCAACAGCAAGCAGTTTAGAGTCAATGCAAACCAGATTTTTCTTATCTTGGTAGGGTCTATAAGTAAATACCAAAGGAAACAGGTAAAAGCAGTAATTATCCTGGAAGAAGGATAGTTCAGTTCAGCCTGCAGCAGTTAATGATGCAAAGGAAAAAGACAAAGTAAGGGGCATTCTTATAATGGACTAAATAATTTACTTAATTTATCTCAAATTTTTCCTTCAATTGATCTGGACTGCTGCTTGTTTGTATCTGTAATTAGCTTCCCTCCACTAGTTTAGGGAGTAATGTTAATTCAGCATTTACCACTTGGAGTGCCTACATATAATTCCATATGTCAGTGGAAACTGCAAACTTACACTAATGGGGCTGTGTATGTCTGTGCCTCACAGAAAGAACTTCATGCCAAGCTGGAGGCTTCTGGCATTCCCTAGGCAGTGGCACAGCTGTAAAGAAGTGTGATCCAATTCACACAAAATTGTCTTAAAACCTGAATCAAAAGAGTGGATAACATGAACAAGTAATTGAGCAGGAACTTTGTTGTGTTTAGGCACCGTTGTCAGGAGGCTACCTCTGAAAGGATAGAAGCTAAGAAATCACATTCAGGGACTTGGATGTTTATTTTGGAAGTGCTCAAAGCTGTGAAAAGGGTTTTCGTGTCTTAAGAGGACAGATAGTCATCCCCAGTCGTTTTAGAGAGGAATAAACAAGGGACATAAAGACAGTTGAACTTGATGCAACATCCCCACAATATCCATGGGGCTGTTACCCTCAGCTCAGCAAATGGGCAGCAGTCTCAGCCAAGTTGAACTGTGAGTTACACGTGTATTTCCTGGGTTGTACCTGTTTCCTAGAGCAAGGAAGTCTCTTGCATCTTAATTTACACCGTGTTTGCATACTGTGAAGTGTAAGACATTCTACCGTGTGTCACAAAATAGCTACTGAAAAGATTTGAAGCATCCTTTTTAAGTTGTGCAGGCAAACAAGAAGCCCAGTCAGTGGGAATTGAGTGGGAGTGGATAGGTGATTGTAGCCCATTAAAAGACTGAATTCTCCAGGACAGATCACAGACATCACTTTAAGTGTTCTATCCTTGTACGTAAGAGTGGTTCTAGGGATCAATTAATTAATCAATTATTTTAGAATTAGTTAGTATTCATCACCCAAGAGCATTCTTATTATTGTTTCTTTATGCTTCCAGTCTGTAAAATGTGCTTTACTTTTGGGGAAAGGTAGTTTTTCACACTTCTTGTTGGTTTGGGGGGTGTTTTTTATGTTGAGTTCAGTAAACATTGACTACTGTAGGATCCATCTTCTGCAAGTGCATTTTTCCTCACCAAAGGCTCTAGTGAATATTTTTGCAACTGTGGGAGTGAACAAAGCATAGAATTCAGGGCTGTGGTGCTCTTTCTCCTTTTCTTCACCAGATTTTTCAGTTTCTGAAAGGAGGGGACAAAAAGTAGAATCTATGTACAAATAAGAGAAAATTTACGCCTAGCTTTTAAATTTTTGGTGTAGTCAGATTTCAGAACTGCTGGAGGTAGAAATGCTGTGTACATAGGTAGCAATGTCTCTTGCCTCTAATATTTCTCCCTGCCATGCTCAGATGAAGTCAGTCTAAGGAAGATGGTTTGGCAGCTCTTTCAACTAGCAGTGATTCTTGTTTCCATGGCCCCCTCAGCTGCTGCAAGGGATCAACCTCCCTACCTTCACAGCATGTCACTGCTTGTAGGAGCAGTCCTTCGGGAGCACCTGCCTGCAGCCTCTGATCTGATACCACTTCTACATGCCAGATTCACTCTGGGCTTACATGGGTGTCTTGAGATCCCATCTTCTAAGACACCCACTCCAACAGAGCATCACAGTACTTGGTGGATTAGAGAAGTGAGAAGAGTGTGTTCAAAATGCTGCTCTTATTAAAGGTTAACTCCTAGAAATGAGCACATTTTGTTTTAAACATGATTTACTGTGGTCATTTGAATTGTTTCTGTGATTATCTTATTTGTATATTGCTGTGCTTCAGGGTTCAGAATAGATGACAGAGACAGTACAAGGCTAAGGGGGATTTGTAAGATGAAGAAAAATGCAGAAAAGGCAAGTAGTGAATGAATATTTACTCTTCTTCACAATAATGGAATCTGGGGGTATTCATCCAGACTATGAAACAGTATTTTAGAAACAAATGAAAGTATGGAGTATTTATAAAACTGATAATAAAATTAAATCTCTTAATTGAATTGCAGAAGTAATTGCCCCATCTTGCTTGGCTCATTGGAGATTAGGGAAATCCACGCAGGAAAGATCCAGTGGGACAGTGGTCTAAGGAGTGATTTAGGAAAGTTGATAGGTATGTTATGGCTGAAACCTGTGAGAACATGTCTGCAATGGTTCTGTTCAGTTTTTACAGTCTTCTCCTGAGTATCAGCTACAAGGACAGTGTCAGAGATGCTGGGTAGATGTGATCTTGGATTTTGACTATAGTAAATCCAGGAATGTGATTTTTTAGACTTTCAGACAGCTTTCTGACTAAAAATATTCAGAATATAATAATTTTAAAATTCCAGAATTAGGCACTTTTCCATGCTTGTGGTTGCTAATATTTTCCCTTATAAAAGAAAAATATCCTAAGTGGTGTTTTGATGCTAACATTTGAGAAAAGTCTGCAATATTGATATCAGTGCTTCATCTTTCTGTCATGATGTTCTACACTGGTAAAATAGGAATCTTAGAGATATCTTCCAAAAGTTTTCGAGAGTAGCTTAGAGGGGAAAAAATAGCAGGATCAGCTCCCTGGATCATGAGTCAAAATCCTGTTTTTAGAAGTCTGGTGCTACAGCAAGTGCATTTAACTATGGTTCCTAAGTGCTTTGGAGATTTTGAAGACTCAGATTTCTGAGGAGCTTAAGTGTTTATGAAAATGCTGACAAGAAAGAAAAATGTCAGAAGGAAGAAGGGAAGATCAGGGAAGGAGGAAAACAGTGGACATACTGTTCCTGACATTGACTCCATGTAGTGTTTCCACTTTTGTGTCTTCCTGCTCATAGTTTCAGGTACCCTTAGCAGACCTTTCTCCCTCCGTAGTATCCAAACAGGACACTTCACTGGAAGAGCTTCTCTAGGCCAAACACTTCAGGAAGCTCTGTGCCAAATCAGGGTGAAACACCAGTGAAGTTAATTTGAAAAATTCATCAGATAAATTAAATGAGAAACTGCAAACATTTGTTTATTTAATATATAAAACATTAATCTTTATCAGTTGCAATATTTCCTACCCTTTGATACTGTTCCAGACTACCACTCTCCAGAGGATCTCATCTTACTAAGGTACTGAGCACGAGTTTGATTATATGAAGGCAGTGGGCCAAAAAGCTAGAGGTCTTATGCAAATTTAAATCTGCATTCATTTGCATAATGCTTCTGATATATAGATATAGATTAGCTATTTATGTATGCATTTTTGCAGCCTTTATCTCTCTGTTTCTGTTGAAAGATCCTCCTCCTTTCCCAGCCTTTCCCTGAGCTGGCTCCTGCCCTGGACATGGTTGTCCTTGATGAGGACTGGCCACACGAACGTCCAGGAGCTCCTCTCTCTGCACAGATAGGTTTGTCACTGGTCTAAATTCTGTAGCAGCAATTCTTGCTTTTTTGCTGGTTGTCGTCTGTGCTGCTTATTTGTGCTGGTAAGGAGCAGCTAAGAGCTGTAGAAACTGAGCTATTTCTAGGTGTTTGCAGCAGCAATTGTCTTTGGCAAACAGAATCACAGGACAGCTCTTTGTAATGAGCATTACAGAGAATGGCTTAAGGACATGTATTCACTCTCTACTAGTTCTTCCATCCTCTTTTTGAGGATGAGGGTTGGGGAAGCCATCAGATGGAACAACCATCTGAGCTCAGAGAATCTTTCAACCTTATTTTGTGGGTTTGGATTGTGAAGACTTGCCGAAATTTTCCTGCATCAGTGTGGTTTTGAGACTCAGCTGGATAATGTACATTAGGAAACAGCACACTTTCGGGTGGGGAGGCCAAACTGAAACTTTTGTCATAGAAGGCTAGGAAATGGACTTGACTTTCCATACACTAGTTTTGAAGGAATGGAGCCTTCCCCCTGCTACCTTGAGACTGCTGTCCTCAGAGAGACGATCCAATCCTGAATTATTAGTGGTACCTGATTTTGTGCAAATGTTTATGAAAGAAGACCTGTCTATTTGATCTAAAATAAGAGAAAAATTCTGTTTTATTAACAACAGAGTAATAAACCAAGTAAGCTTTGTATTTGTGCTCAGTTTAAAAGTTTTTAATATGGTTTTAGTTAGACCTTAGAGTAGGTGTTTGAGTGAAAGGATTTTATGCCATGACTTTTTTCAAATCTCTAGTTCAGCCCTGGGGAGCAGGTATAAACTGTCCCACAGACTTATCACCAATTAAAGCTCCTGAGAATCTACCCTCATTTTTTTTCAAAACAGTGAACAGCCATGTTTGACATGTAGAGAGCTAGCAAAACTGGAGCTAAAAAAGCCTTATTGAAAAACTGACTGCTTATTTTAGTGTTTCTATGGAACTTAATCCCAAAAAATTCAGTCTTATCCATGCTGCACTATCGATGTTTCCACATTCAGGTGGATAACTTGAGCTGGATTAATGAGAAATGCACAATGAAAAAAAAGAAATAGGCCCTTGGGAAGGTATTTCATTTGTGAGCTTTGAAAAAAATCAGAGAAAAATTCAAGAATTACTGTGCCATATATACCAAAGCTTGAGCTTCTTGTAGTCATTGGAGTTCTCTTGCATAACTTCAGAAGACTGTTTTATGCTGTTCTCTCAACTGGGTTATTAATAAACTGATAGGCTGATCATAAAGTGACTTTATTGGAAAGGAAGTTTACCAAGTGAAGAATTCAGTAAATATTTTCCAGGCATCCATTTCCAATACATTGCTTGGTGTGGTAGAGAGTAAGCAATACTGCCTTTTAAGACTGCAGTAACACAAAATGCTCCAAAAAGCCTAACCCTAGTAGGACTGAGACCTGAGAAGAGAACATGTAAATCGTGCACCATCAGGCCAAGATCCATTGCAAGGCATGTAGTACAGAAACAGAGTAGTCCTAGATCCCAGCTGTTTTCTTTCTTCAAGTCCTTCTCATAAATGCATATTAAAATAATTTTGAGGCAACTAATTGAACACAATTGGAAGAAATCCCTCATATAAAAGCTTTTTAAAGAGTTTTGATTGCAATAATTCTAGCATACAGATTTGGGGCTTGGTGGTAAATTGATTTCTTTATGGAAGTGGTAAAATGTTACCGCTGAAGATCAATAGATCATGCGGACACAGGTTGAGGTATAGTGCAGAAAGAGCAGAGTTTATTTTACTTCCCAGGATTTATAGGCTTCTTACCATGGCCATGGATTGGATGGTCAGGATAACACTTTCTCACTGCACTGGCCATGAGAGATGCCCATCAGAAGACGTGTAACAGAAAGAATGCACACATATCTATGTTTACAGTTACTGTCCTGGGAAAGTCTTTAGAAAACCATGTCAGCAAGCTCAGAAGCTGAGCTTTCAGGGCGACATCTCACCCTTTTAGGTTTAACAAAAAGAAATGAAAAAAGAAAAATGAACAAAGAAACTAGCAACATTATAAACAATGAAAAAATAAATAATATGAAAATACAATACTCCATGCAATCAGAAGGCTGTCATTTCATGGTGACAGTAAAACATTAGCATTTGCTATCAAGAGCAGAAAAAAAAAAAGCTTACAAATCATTGCATTAGTTTCAGATTATTCATCAGAGTCGAAAGGCAACTGCTTGAGTTAATTTGTGTTACCATAAACAGGGCTCTGGGAAGACCACATACTTTGGAGGATAATTTGGGGTTTGTGCATGTACCAACTGAGACATTCCTTCAGAAAATGTTCAGCTAATTTTCCAGAGAGGAGAATCTAGATTCCAGGCTGCTGTTCTGAAGGAGTAAGTTTGATCTGGCACTGATAGGGCAGCAAGGCCTGCTGACTGACAGAGGAAGGGTCTAACCAAGATGTCATATTTATTTTCCTTCTTGTGCAGCGGTAGGCAAGGAAAGTCTTCGCTTCCCCTTTTCCTCAACATTCCCAAAATCTCTGATGGGGGTCGTGGAAATGCTCAGATCTGGAAAAGAGTATGAACTGAAGGTGGGGAGGATTTTGATACAGAGAATTTGCCTCAGTTGCGCTTAGCATTTTCTGGTAAATAAAAGGAGGACTGTCTATACACTTGCATTGTAGTTCAAGACAGAATGAGACTGCCTGGTTTCCCTGGGTGCTGCTGTAATTACCCCAGAGCTTTTTTCTCTGTGAGAAAGAGCTACAACTGCTGTCACACGAAGGCAGCATAAACAGCAGTAGCTGAGCAAGCTGCCAGAGCTCACAGCCAGCCCTGCATTCAGAGCTGCCAGGCCTTGCTTGCAACAGGACCAGCAAAAGCAGCTTGGGTTTACCTTAGTGTGTTGTGGCCAGTCCTGGGGGAATTAATTTCTGCAGAAACTGTGCCAGCTATTCTGAGGTTTGGAGTATTGTGGATCATTTAGCTTTATTGTGGGTTTTTTGCCCCTTCCAAAAATAAAATGAAATCAAAACACACACCAACTCCATTGCCGACATGTTAGCACATAGAAATAACTTAACTGGCTGAAGAGTCTTCATGGAAAAGGAAAACATGGAATTTTCAGGTGTCAAGAAAAAAGCAAAAAATAAATATGACTCACTTTCATGAGCAAGACAAGAGAATTGCAAATTTGAATGTGGGACAGATACCTAATAATGGCAGTGGTTTCCCAATGCTGATACCTATGTGTCTGTTAAACACTACAGCATAAAAACAGTTATGCCAAAGAGAAGTGATGTGGGATAGCCCTCAAAACAGCCAGTAGCTAATGCTGCCATTGTGGTTTTATATATTTGCCTATTAAAATGACAATACAGACATGGAACATTTAGGTTTAAGAAGCCTTCTTTTCACTAAACAACGTTAAATAAACTGACAAAGTAGGGGGTTATGACTCCAGTAATTGAAACATGCTGTTCTGTTCAAGACCAGAACTCTGTAAAGACTCTTTTCACCAAGTAATGCCCTTTGTGTTTGCCTGCTACCCCTGCTAGAAATTACTGTAGGCCTGAAGTATGTCTTTCCAAGTGAAGTGGGAATGACAGAGTGCAACAGCACACTTGGCAGATGGGGTCACAGCTTTTTTAGGTTGTTCATGTTCATTGTGCATTGGAAATCAACTTGCAGTTCAGAATACATGAAGACATAGGGGGATTCTTCTCCCCACTGTTTGATGTTTTGTTTTGGGTTTTTTTTTTCATGTTAACTTTAAGCCTAGGATGCAGGAAAAATAATTAGAGGGATTAATTTGGATTAACTGATTTGGGTAATCTTCATTAGCTTAATTTATGTTTCTTTTTGTGTGTTCCTCACTCTTCTAGATTTATATTCTGAATCTGTACATTATATTGAATTTCTTTTTCCTTCTGTCTTCTAGATGTTGATGAGTGTATGGATAACAATGGAGGGTGCCAGCAGATCTGTGTAAATACTATGGGAAGCTACGAATGTCAGTGCAAAGAGGGCTTTTTCCTGAGTGATAACCAGCACACCTGCATTCATCGCTCCGTTGGTAAGTTTTCAGCGTGTAAAATGTGCTCTTTAGAATAACCCTGTTCACTCAGAAAAGCTGCAACAGTTTGCGGTTTGTTGGGCTTTTTGTTTTTTAATCTCCACAGCTCCCAAAATCATTTTACTAGTTGGTTCAAATTGATTGATTCCTCTGCTACCCAAACTTGTAGCAGAGCCATAAATAAGACAAAGAAACAGGCTTTGGTTTGACACACAAATTATACTTGGTGTATATTATACAGCAGACTCTTTGTGCAGGCAGAGACAGATTTTCAAATGGTAACTTTCTGCTTCTGAGTTTCCGGAAATTAAAAATCTGTCTATTTTATTGACTGTACACCATTGGATAATGGTGTACCTGTGTTTTACCTCAGAAAGCACAGTATCTTAAATCCAGATAAGCAGTTTGTTAATTCTGTAAATTACACAGTTTATGGGGGGTTTTGCCAGTCATGTAGTTCATTATTTCATTGCAGACTGATCATGGCTGATACTATATTGACACAGGATTTTCCTTTGGTTCAGTACCCTATCCTAGGGTGGATTAAAAACCAGTTTCTTTCTTACCTATGCACAAGCAATAGAAACAAGGAATCACTGCAGAACTGATCCTTGTCTGCTGCTGTTTTGGACTAGAATAAGCAGCTCTCCTTTTTCTATAGATGTCAGACATGGAAGGCAAGTTTGAGTGGAAAGGGAGAAAAGAAAACAACATAGCTATAAATCTTTGCCAATTAAGTGGACTCTCAGTTTTCATTCAGGCTTCTGTGTCTCTGGCATCAGTGGGAATATATGCTAGCAAACTCATTTACCAATAAGCAATACAGAGCAAATTAGCAAGATGAGACTGGTGATCAACAGTGTAAGCATGCTGTAAATTTCAACAGGCCACACAGATGCTTCTGAACTATTTTTAAGTGACTAATACTAACCAGAAAATCATACTTGAACACAGATTATGAGTTTAGTCGTTCTGTTGATAAGAAAGCAAAACGTCACAATTTTGCTGCAATTCAGCATCTCAGAAATGTAGATGTATTTCTGTCACTGTGTGTTGTTGCAATCCTCTGTCCCACCCCCTTGGTGAGAGCCCTGCTTGTCAAGGAACACAGGTGGTGGAGGGGTCCTGGAGTGGATACAACACGGACTCAAAGTATCTAGACACAGGAGGCTCAAACTTGCTGGAGTAATCCCGGGTTTATTGCATGTCATCCATCTGGGGCAAGAAACAGACCAAAATGCCCTGGGTCTTGTCTCTTATACTAGGGGGCAGGGGTGATGGGGGGATACAGGGAGGTCACTGCCAATGGGAAGGGGGAAGGGAAAGAAGGTTTTCAGGTAGGAAATAATATTACACAAACCAGAGGTGAGTTTTACCCTTGGGAGATACCAAGATTTTTTTTAGATGCGCTACAACTCTGTGTCTGCTTAAATGGAATTGTAATGACAAGTAATGATTTTGACTTTCAGAACTGTGAAACTATGGAATATATTGACAGGTCCACTTTTTAGCATGATTATTAAGTTTAAAGTATTTTGATTATGACAAGAACATGCAGTTAAGCTACATGAACCAGTTTGTGTTTGAGGTTGTTATCTAATAGGTTTTTAATCGTTCTTTAAACCTAAATTGTCCAGATTTCTGTCCACCATAAAGTAACCCTGACACAAAGATAGCCAACAGAGCAAGGAATAGTAGCTGGAGGCTTAAGGAAAAGCACTTGCAGAGTACTGTGCTACAATCATTATTTCAATTTGCACATTATAAAATTTCCCAGCTGTAATAAAAAAAGAATTTAGTTATCTGAGATGGAAACTAATGAAATAAATTAAAAATGAGACTATAAAGGCAAAAGTTTATTCCAAGGAATAGTTTCATTGGGGTAAAAAGATATGTTTTTATGGCAGTGAAGATTCCTAGTTTGTCAGAAAGTCTAGGGGAGTGGATTTGAATACTCACTGCTGTGGGCACATAATAAATATGCATGGAAAATATATTTGTGTTAACTTGTTTACAAAGAAAATGTCATACAAAACATGGATATTCAATTTGAAGCAACGTGTTTAAATTATTTTAGATCTGAAAAAAAACAAGCAAACTACCAAATAGACTAGTGGGGACTGCAGTATGTTTTACGAACAAATGGTTTGCAGCTTTTCAGAAGTAAAGTGTCAATTTACAGTAACAGCAAACATTACTCTGCGGTGTCATGAGCCTCACAGAAATACATCAGGTGGGTATGCCAGAGGAAGGAACTGAGATGAAATGATCTCTTTCACCTTCTTGTCAGAGGTGACTGAACTGCAAGCAGTAAACATGCATAGTGAGAAAGCAAATGGTTTTTATTAATATCCGTGTTTACTCACTTTCGTAGGTATCACTTGTAAACGCTGATACAGAAACTGTTGGAACACAAAAATACACATCAACATATTTATCCAGATGGGTGCCCAGGACTATATGGTGACTCTCCCTCTATTGGTAAACAGCGCTGGAGTGGACAAAGGCACACCATGCAGCCAGCACTGCAATCCAAACATAAGGGCACTGACTTGCCAAAGCCCTTTAGCAAGTTTGTTGACTTCGTGCATAATGAGATCCATTCATTGTAAGATGGATGCATTTCTATCTCTGTAAAATGCATGTACAGTAACAGATGTCCTCAACATTACCTAAAGTCTCTCCAAGAACTCAGCTAGTCTAAAACCATCAGCCACAAGGCTCTTCATGCAGTTTGCTCCCACCTTTTTCCTCCTGTTTTCAAACACCTTGGGAAAAAAGAGAGAAGCATTGCAAGGTGCTTAGGACATGATTGGAGTTGGGATGAGTTCAGAAGGGAGGGAGCAGCACCAAGCCTAAGGATTCCCTGCCTACAGGCCCAGCTCACCTGCCTCAGACACCAGCAGAGCTGGTGCTGATCACCAACAAATTCAAGTAATGGGGTGGTTTCACCCCTTAGAAAGGACTTTGGGTATTGAGAGTTGAGCAGAGGAAGGAATACATCCCTTTTTGCACTTACCAGGCAAAGGAATGTTATCTTCTGATAAGAGATATCCTCCTTAAAATTGTTGGCTGCCCTGTGAATTTTCTCAGCTTCCAGAGATCCACTGTGCTTGTCCCAGTGTTTTTGGGGTGATTTGTGTAACGGTGCTCCTACCCACAAGTTGTGGTTAAAAGCCATATTGGAGTTCATGATTGGGGGCTTATGTTCTTGTTTCTCAAATGACATGTTGGCTTGCCATCCAGAAGTGTTATTATTTCTTGTAGACAAAAAGTATTAATGATTCACAGATAATAAATTTGTACTAGTGGGAGGCCAGGCTGACATTAAAGTCAGAGCAAACCCTGATGTCCCAGCATTTGCACTATTTCACTTCATTACAGGCCTACTGATTTTTTATGTTTAGTTCCAGTGTCTTTTGGAAGGATAATTTGCCCAAGACAATTTACCTCATTTATTTTTGCATAAAACTTAATTTCGCTTTGCTTTCGCTTTGAGTCAGATTCAGTGCTAGTTTACTCACAATAACGATGGCAAGAACAGGGACAGATAATGGGAAGGAGAATCAATTGTAGAAGTTATGGAGAACTTAACAGTTGTTTATCTTTGTATATCTTAATTGCATGAGTGGATGTGAACAGTGGGAATTATAGCAGAGACAAGGTTGTGTTTGTTTCCTCATGACTTATAGAGAAACCTGAATAAAACAGCTGTTACTGTATCATCTCCAGCTCCAGAGGGAGCATGTGTTTAATAAATGTGGAGATTGCTATCATATACTACTGCTGTTACTGAATCAGGTTAGTGGGTTACTGAATTTGATGATGAGACAAAAGCCCTAATTCGACAAAGCCTTGGGGCAGATCCTTAAAGTCCTAGTTTAGGAAAGCTGGTGAAAAATCTAAATTGTGCTTAAAAGGTATCAAAATAGACAGAGTGCCTACAGATTGATGGACAAAACAGACAGAGAGAGTGCCTGTCTCTCCACTGAAACTCAGAGTGAACACAGTGAAGGGTAGGGTGCATCCTATTTGCATTACAACTTACAAAAGGTATTGTGGGAAGGAGCCCTGGCTTCAAACTGCCTCACCTACCCAAATTCCCAGCTGAGTCCCACCTCCAGGGGCAAGCACAGAGGGTTTTTGCCTACAAGCAATGTACTTCAGGAGCTCTGTGGCTGGGAATACTTCAGCCCCTTTAGATTCCATCCCCTGGATGTCTACATCTAGCATACCTATATTAATGCTTTTATGTCTGCTCATCATTCACTGCCAATGTTTTTATACAGCAAGCACCAAGTAAGCTGAAAAGGCAGGTGAATTATGAATGGCAGTTACATATGGAGATGAGAAGAGGTGGAGAAATACCAGATTATAGAAGGCTGAAATCGTGGTGGTCTCATCAAGTGGTGAAAAAGCTTTTTACACAGTTGTCACTGTCATTTGCAAGCCTGTTAAAGGAACGCTTAGCAAGGAAATGCTTTTTCACCTCCTTTTATCCCATTAGCCTTAGCAGAGTTAGGGAATTTGACATAAAGTCAAGCTACCACAATTTAGTAGGATTCTCAAAAACAGCTTGTCTCTTTCTATACTAAAAGTGTGCAGGTTTAGACCTAGAGGGAAAAGAAATGTGCCAAGCCACATTGTCTTGCAGTTGATAAATAGGCCTGTGGAATGACTTACCATGCTTTTGCTGATATACAGAAACCTGTTAAACCTGATTATGTGTTAAACCCTTGTTAATTTTGCAGCAGTAGCATAGGAGTCCACTAGTCAGCTGACATCAGACTACTGAGTTTCATCTTCTGAGGATTATAAAGCCACCTCTGTTCAATTTTTTTCCATACTGTTATCCTTGATTTATTTTTATTCTTCATGTGTTTTCTTAGTTCAGTGTGATTTTGCAGTGGTAGAATAATGTGTTAGGACTTCCTGGGAGGAAGCACCGTCTCCAGTCACTGGGGACTCAGTTGGGCACTCAGTTGGGATTCTGGGATTCTTTATTCCCATCTCTGGTGCTTATTCCTTGTGGGACTCTGGGAAAGAAGGTCATTGTGACTCAGAATTTCTGCAGAGCACTTTAGAGGAAAGAGGTGTTTTTTCTACAGAAAGCACAATAATCTATTCATATTTAAATTCATGTGGAAGGGTGACTTTAAATAATTAAGTGTTGCCAGCACTGTTCCAGACTTTATGAAGTACAAGTTTGAGTTTTTCATCTCAACTATGAAAGCTCTTCCATGATGATATAACCAGTTAAATTAGTCCACTACCTGAACATGCTTCACCATGGCTACCCTGAGTGCAGATGTCCCATTCACAGAATAATCCTATTTTTCTTTTTTAGTTGGAATCCTAATATGATTGTAAAGAAATACATGCAAAGCAAATTTTAGAAAGGAAATAAGTTCATAGATAAAATAAGAAAACATTTCAAGCAGCAGCAGTTTTATCTGCATGAACATAGTGTGATCTTGGAACCCTTCTCCTAAAACTGCACACATTATGATCAAAGTATAATAGAAATTGTCTCTTTATATATTCCCATGGTACATTTAGAATAAAATATTTTTTTTTTTTCACAGAATATAGGAGATATAGATATAGAAAAGCTATTCTAAATCTCAGTGGGTCCTGTTAGGAATGTATAACTTTTTTAAAATGTGTATAACCCACAAAAATTGCTGTTCCAGGAGTCTTGTTTGCTCCAGCAGCCTGTGTGAAGGGCACCTTGCATTTTATTTTTCTATTCCTCTGAAACAGAAAGAGTTTCTAGTTTGTCTGGAAGGAAGATGCAACAGGTGAAAATACCTGGGTATGAGTAAAATGTAATTTCTGTTAGACCTGATCTCCCTCCTTTCATATACAAATGACTTATTATGATTAGGACTAGTAAAATGAAACTGGTGTAAAACCAGCTTAAGTGTAACCTGACTTAAGTTCAGCTGTGAGGGGAAGCAGTAATCATCACAGAACCACAAAATCAGTTTTAGGTGAAAGTTTAGGGCTAGATGTGGTACTAAGTAGTCTCATAAAATTCTAGAACAGCCCAGGTCGGAAAGGATCTCCAGCCTTCTGTGGAAAGGGAGCCTGGATGAAAATACCAAGTGCCCTGTCTGGTCACATCTTGAAAACCACCCTCAGCAGTGATGGTGACTCCACTATGTCCTTAGGGAGGTTGTTTCACTGAATGGTCATTCTCATTGTAAAAATTGTCTTCCTTTGGTCATAAAACAATTAAAACCTTGGTCAGTGCAACTTGTAAGCATTGCTCTTTATCTTTTCTCCTTGTGGCTTCTCGTGAAAAGAGAGGCTCCATCCTCTTTGTAGCTGCCTACTAAGCACTATTCAAATAAAAGTAAGTCTGTCCAAATAAAACTGCAGAATCAGAGTTTTAAGTTCCAAAATTCTCAGTACTATTTTGTTGGTATTTCTTTTTTCCCCTTAGCTTTTCACTTTAAGACCTTCAATAACTGTCAGCTTAAATGCTTATGATGTCATAGAATTGGAGACAAAGGCATGCCACTTTTGGCTTACAAGAAATTTTAAATGCATCTGAAACCTGAGGCTGCAATCTTTCTTTTATATGTAAGAAAAAAAAAAAAGAAACTATAAAGAAAATATTACCGTATTGTCTAAGACTGTGTCTGGACTGCAGGAGAAATCCCATCCATGAGAGCAGCTGCAGTTCTGTTGCTCAGAGCAGTCCAGACAGAAATCAGGATGTAAGAAAATATTATGTGACATGAAATCAAGATAGAGTTTCAGCATATCCCAAGTTGCAGAGTTAGATACAACCAAGTAAAGTTGATTGCAGTCCTCTGTCAAGTTCCTAGGGACCAATTCAGACTCGTACCATACTTAGACACAGCAAAATGTGACCAAGTCTCTACACGTTCTACTTTGATTTTGTAGCTCACTTTCCTTCCAAAAGAAAAAAACTTTTTTTCTGGGACTTTGAATTAGTTTTGATTCAGAAGGAAAACCAAATTTTGTTGAGTAGTCAGTACCTATTGTTGCTTTGCTTCAGCTGAGATTGGATGCAATAGAAAACCAAGAGTTAGGAGGATAATTAATTGAAACTCAAAGGAAAAGTCTCCCAACACTCAGGAACAAGAGAAGATGGCCAGATTTTGCCAAAATCTGGGGTTGAATTCCAAGAGTGTTGTGCAGAAGCTGTCCTTCAACAGGTACCAGATTTAAGCATACTGATCACAACAGACATAAATATTTTTATTTTAAAAATAAAATACAAAACAAAACAATGCAAAAAAGCACCATATATATATATATATATATATATATATATATATATATATGTGTGTGTGTGTGTGTATATATATATATGTGTGTGTATATATATATATATAGTGCTTGAACAGTTAATGCACAGCTGAATATGACTAAGTGATAAACTAGGACATGCAGATAATTTCTCAACGAGAAAGAATCTGAAATTGTTTAATGGTACAGTTGTTGTTTTTGCATGGCTCCGTTGCCGGTGCCTTTTAGTGTGGAAAGGATGAAAACTAAAAGGGGCAATTTAAGCTGGAGGTGCAAAGAAGTATGCCTTGGAAAGAGCAGCTGTTCGAAACACCCTGCAGCATCATGACAGCCAGCCATCTTGCCAGGGGCAGCACAGAATTTGTAAGTCAGATCAGAAATTCTCCACAATTGTGTGACAGAAAGTGCAGTGAGCAGGCTGGAGCTCAGCAGCTGAGGGACTGGCATTGCTGACAGGACAGGAAAACGATACACACGAATGGGAAAACACACTGGAAAGCAGGACCTTAAGAAAAATATTAGAAAGATAAAATAGGCAAAAGAGGCTTTCACACTCAATCATTCAATAGCATTGGAAGTAAACCAATGTTCTGTTCAAGCTGTCTACTTTGGATATAGCAAGATTATACTAAATGAAAAAACTGACTTTTTTTTAAAGGCTTCTAGCATCCAGTTGACTGAAACATCAGGTGAGAAAGATCTGGGAAGATTATTAAGCCAGAGCGTACTGGGAAAAAAGCTTGCATTCACACATAGTACAACAAATGGACTCTGTTTTAAGTATACCATATGTTGCATTTGTCATGTGTCTCAAAGGCAGGGCCTGCTCTGAATACTCTAAAGATGCTCAGCATCTTTTGTACCTGCTGTAGTCATGATGGGTGTCTCTATGTGTCTCTGGTATTTTTCACTGTGCAGAGAAATCAGTCACAGGCCATGCTGCAGGCACTGTTCCTCTTCTCTGCTATCCATGACAAATCTCAGAGATGTGATGCAGCAGGAGTTCTAGAGACTGATACTGCAATGTGTTTCTGGTTATAAACCAGGAGAAATTCAAGACATGAATAGGAAATGCCTGTTCATATAAACTGTTAGCCTCCTGTATGTGGCATGCATTTCATCAGTTCTATTAATTATTCCATGTAATTAATTATTCCATATAATTATGTTTGAGGTTGCTCTGAGCTACCCTGAATTAATTTAGGAGTTAATGGAAATAAGAAGGGAGATGCATATATGAAATAGTCATGTATATTTCAAGCCTAAGAATACTTTCATGCTTTGTTAAATTTCATATCTTAGAAGTCACTGTGAATGCTTTCATAATAAGATCTTTGTAGGAACATCACGAGATATTTTTAAGAGGGAACACAAAGGAAGAAGGGAGTGAGACAAAGGTATGTCAGGCAAGCAGAAAATAAGAGAAGGAGAAACAGCCAGCCAAGTGGGAATGAGGTGAAGAGGAGGAGAATAGATATAAAATGAAGGGTGAGAAACAACGTAAGGCAAAAATGCACACTTCTCTCTCCTTAGTTCCGTGACTCACCAGTTACATTTCTTTACAATATCCGCTCCCTTAGAGTTTTCATGTACGTAACTTCTCTCTTGTATAAGACACAGTATAGTCACAGGACAGTCATAGTAGCAGTGTCTTTGGAATGTCATCTTTTCTCAGTGGAATAGATCGTGTGCTGAGATTGCAAAGTCAACCTACAATCATGAGCAAGACATCAGGATGATTTCCCTGCTTTGCTGCTCCCAGGATTCCAGAAATGGAGAAACAGAGGTGTTAAGTGTAACAGGGGGAGGAGAGCATCTAAACTGTTCATTATTGATAAAAGCATTGAGCTTGTGCGCAAATCGATTAACCTAGGGTTTGTGCATGATGTATAGTATGACTAAGCATTTTCCAAAGGCTCTGCCTGATTTATCAGGGCTGAGAAGCTGCAAGTAATCCTTCTTCTCTTGTTCCATCATAAAGCGTTCACCTTGGATTAAAAGCAACACCACTTTTGTTTTGGAGTTCAAAGTTCTTTCAAAGTTTTGTATTTATAGCTCGCTAAATCACTGCACAGGCCATGTAAGCCCATATTATCCACTTGGGTTCTGCAAGCATTGTGCTACACTGATTTACCAGAGCTGGCAGACTTTCTGCCTACACTTTACATGGGCAGACAATGGTAAAATAGCTGCTATCTTCAATCCATATCAAACAGCAAAGTAGTAGAAAGGCCAAATCTAAGAGCTTTCTTAATAAAACATTAATTTTTAACAAATCCACATGATTAGTGTTGGCATTTAGTGTAATGAGAATTGGTTATTTAAACTGACATTTCTTCGTAAAAGCTACAAATGCCAAGATGGGGAAGCAGGGATGTGAATGTTCTTATGCTGTGTATTTCTTCTCCCTCTGCTTCTTCTGAAATGTACTCCTACTTATTTGCTTTTCTAATCACTAATTGGCTAGCAGATGTCACAGGAGTTTACAAAAACTGCCTCAGGACTTTGCCTCTTCTGAAAGAGGAGTCATTACACCATGTACTGTAACTTACAGATGTGAGGGGCAGAAAAATTAAACAGTTTGCCTAGAGTTACACAGGAAGGTTGTAGAAATCACAAGAACTTTCCAGAAAACCTGTGATGGGATCATTCGTCAGTGCATGCAGTTTAATTGATACTGTGTTGATTTCACCAGATCTGTTTTGTTAAGCTGAGTATCTGTTTTTATGTATGCTCCTACTATGAACAGAATGCAGATACCCCAAACCCCATTCTGTTGGTCTGTTATTTAATGCCCTTCTTTCATCCCTGGTGCACTTTAACATCAGTGATTGATGAACTGTGTGTACATGTTTAGAGGTCAAAGTGTAGCGCAGGGAGCCTGGTGGATAACAGTGCATTTTGCAAATCCTGTTCTCTCCTGCCTTTCCTTCCCACATTTTTGTTCCCTTTGTTGTCTATTGGCTCCATGTTGTAAATTGAAAAATTTCTGATGGTGCCAGGCAGCTTGACTTCTCGCTGAAATTCAGGATGCCTGCTGACTCTCTGCACTGTGCCTTTGTACTGGGAAAGCAGCAAAATTGACATTGGAAATGGATAGGTTCTGGGAAGTGAGGAGGAATGCAACCACCTGAACATGCCAACAAAATGTAGTCAGAATTATTTTTGAAAGTGTATTCTCCCACTAAGCCAAATTTTGTTTTCTGAATTAGCTGATTTTTCTGGAATAATAATAATCATCATCATCATCATGACAAACTTCAAAACTCTGAAACATTTGGACATGGAGGTATTGGCACTGTGTAGAAGTGGTGTTTAGTCAGCTTCATCTGCCCCTGTGGGTGGCTGTTGTATGGCACTGAGAATCCATGAAGCTTCTCATCGGGCAGAGAGGCTGGTACAAGGTGCAGTTCAAACATGAAGCCTGATTTTCTGGGTGCAGGAGGGTGCTCCTGGTAGTGTCTCTGAATCCAGACAGATGAAATCCTTTCACAGATGAAATCTTCCAGTGTTGGGGGAGCTTTGCAGGAAAAAATGAGCAAAATAAACCCAAAGGGTCCTGCCAGCTATGCTGAAGGGCACACCTGGAGTGCTAGAGGTGAAACTGCCCTCCCTGGGCAATGGCTCTTTGTCTGCCTGCTCTTCTTCAGGACTGGGATTCTGCTCCTCACCTTTCCAGACAAAATGCTTTCTGAGCTCCCTTTTCCCAGGAAAAGCTATCATTTGGCCTAAGTGAATGCTTAATGGTTATTTAATTGTTCTGCTGTAACTTGGGTCTGAAACACATATCAAAAAAATAGCAAGCAAAGAAACCTGTATTAAAGCAGTATTTGTAGTTTCCTAGGCTAATCTGTGTCTCATACTTGAATCCTGGGCAGTACATTCACCTGGAGATTTACTTTGAAAATGCTCTATGTGTAGATCTAAGCAGGACTTTTGAGCATTTGGCATTAGTTCAAAATACTGTGTGCTGTTCAGTCTTTCTAGAATTCCCAGAAGGGGACAGTGAGCTGTCATTGATGTGCTGTCTCTCAGAGAAGCTGACCACTTACTGGCCCAATGAACACTGAACTAGTCTGGAGGATTGCCTATCAGGAGCTCACCAAAATGCTCCATAAAACAGTCTCATAGCAAAGTAAAATGCCAGAAAAACAATAAAATCAAAGAACACCAGTTGTACTACTCAGTAATTAAAGCCTTTAAAAGGATCTAAAGGATCCTCCCCCATGGAAGCAGAAGAGCTCTTTTGTGGTTTTGTTGTTTTTGTTGTTTTTATGCAAAAGGGATATTAGGTGATTAAAGGAATTTTCCTGTTGTCTAGACTGTGAATTTGTTGTTTAACCAGCTCTAGTTGGTCTCTAGCACTTCTGAATGTCCATCAGATTCACTTCTTCCTATTAGTTATCAAGCACCTAAACCCAAAATGTGAATAAATAAACCTCCATCATATTTATATGTCATTTGTTTAAATATTTTAGGGGTTGTTTTGTTTCTTCATTTCCTCCAAAAACACCTGCAAAGGCCTAATTTTCACTTAGTGTGTTTTATGACACATTTCATGGAGATATTTCTGTGCTGAGCCGTACGAAGTTGAGCTGTCTCTAAAAGAAGCTTTGTGATCAGAAGTGTCGCTGTGTTGAAGGACATCAAATTTTTTCTTTTTCATATTTATTCTCTCTTTGGACTTCCACAAGTCCATTTACAGGCAGAAACAGGATTTCCTTGATTTCCAATATGGCATGATGTCAGGAAAAGCACTGCCATTTTTTTCTGCTTACCTTGACCACCAGTAAATACCACCCAAATTAAAATACCTGTTCAGTGTTTAGCTGATGCTTTTCATCTAAGTATAGAAATGAAATACAGCTGCTTATCAAGAAGAATTCTATTTCTTTGTGTTCACGCAAGCACAGCAATATTGACTGTACTCTGTTTAGTCTTCTGCTGACCTCTGGCAAACAGCTTGTAGCTTCCTAAGGATTTTCTTCACCTTTCTTTACTTAGACCATTAAAGCCAAGGATTGCTACAATCCAGATATGCTGCTAGGATATCTCATGTTTATTTCCATGTGCAGCTCTGCCAGTGCATCTCCATCTTCACTCATTCTATCTTTTCACCTTCTTGCTCTTTTTTTAAAAATGGAATATCAATTAGTGTATGCATTGTGACTAGATGAAATACAGCATTTCTAGCCTATGAAATCTGTAGAGGCAAAAGACTGCTCAAAAGACTGCTGTAGTGTTCTGTCTGAAGTGCAGATGAGATCCAAGCCTGATCAAACCTGTTCTGACTCCCAGCAGTTTCAGCAGGATTTGAACTGGCATCATGAGAATGTGAACATTTGCCAACAAGAGAGATTGAATCAGAAGGTGAAGCAAACCATCCTCATTTCTTTGGATTACACCATTGCTCAGGTAAAGAAAGTCAGGAATAACTGCTACAATTCACTTCCTGCAGAAGAAATCAGCAAGTCATTTCACTAAACTATAGGAGAGAAATGACTCTAGGTTCTATGTAGAGCTGTGAAAAAGAGAGTAAAAAGCAAGAAAGAAACCAGGAGGTACTAAGTAGCTTAAAGGCAATTCAGTCCTGAAGAATATACTTGCAGTGCAATTACACAGCCTACTCTTCCCAAAAGTTTCTAATGATTGTTATGGTAATAAGAGCAGAGGTATAAGCAGGTGATGCTCTTCACTTTGGCACAAAAGAGAGCCTGCTAGTTTTAGGGTGAAGAAACTATACTGCAATGATAAATAAGCCTCAAAGCACAGAAGAGCAATGATATGACAGCAGCAGTGTGGTTTGTGTACACAGTGGATGTTTCTCACCCTGAATGTGCCAGCAGAGCATAAAGAGTTCTGAGAGAAGCAGGTTCTTCTACTTTCACACCACTATTGCCCTGTAAAGATTGCATTCATCTCTGAAATACAACTTGCAGATTAGACATGCACTCATTGTGTTCTTGATAGGATTTGGTCTTCAATGGCTAATAACATAGGACTGCTGTTTCAGGTGCCTCCAAATGAAATCTGATGCTGAGTGCCCCCCCNCCCCCCCCCCCCCCCCATTAACTGTTTGTGACAGGAATGGGATCAAATTTGCTGCTTTGAGAAAGACGTATCTGCCTTCAAATGCCCACTGTGTGTCTGTGTTAGCTGCTGGTTGTAGCATTCAAACAGAGAAGTAAGAGGAATGTAAATACTAGTGGCAGTAAAAGCAGAAATTATACTTTAAAATGGTCCTTTTGGTGATATTCTTGTTCAGATAATAAAGGATTTTTGTTCCCTGAGGCAACCAGAAAATGTTTTTTGAGTGCCTTAATGGCACCATCTGAATAAATCCTGATCACAGGTAACTTTTCTCAAATAGCAATATATTCATCATGCCCATGCTACACCGATCCTTCCCATGCAGCTCTCACTTCTCCCCTGACCTAGACCCTGCAATATCACCTTCCAGACTCACTCATCTCTCTCCCTTGTGCCCCCACCCAGTGTTATCATCACACCCGCTTGAACCCTGACATTTGATTTGTGTCAGCTACAATCGCTGCATGGCTCAGACTGACATTTTATTCAGATTCCTCTTCTGAACTAAACTCGGGGAAACCACAACAACATATTTCATTGAATGGCAAACTCTGTGTAACCATAAAAGCAAGCCAAGTAAAAGGTTTGGAAGCTTTTTCATAGCTAAATAGCCCTTTTGTATTTCAACTAGAAAACAACCTTAGTTGTTTTTTTTTTCTTTTTGGCCTAGAAAACAATGTTAAACCACCAATGTATGTGTATTTCAAATTTGTGTATACAAATACATATGCATTTTGTAAATACATTTAACTAAGCTATCCTTAAAAGCAGCTGCTGTGACTCCGCTCCTTCCTTGCTGTACCCAAGGGAGGCAGCACTGATTTTCTTCTCTGAGTTTTGTGGGCTTTAATGAAAGCACGGAAGAGTCTTGTTCCTACATTGCAATTTACTTTAATATATGGGCAGTCTTTCAGATCTTTGTTGTTATGACTATTCATGTGCTTAAGTGTTTTGCTGGATTGAAGCCACAGAGCAGTTAGCAAATTAGTGCACATACCAGGGTACAGCATTCTATTTCTTCTTCCCAGACACTTAGCATTTCCAATTTTTGTATAGGATATAGACTGACTAGCAGCCTGTTTGCTTTATTTATGAAGTTGGATGTCAAAAAATGAGATGTCTTCTCAGTAGGTAGTATTTCTGCTTTGCTTTCTGATAGATGATATTCCCCTTTTCTTCCCATCCGAACTCCATTCCCTACAGAAAAAGTGTATGTGGTGGCTATCATTGCCATATTTTCTTCTCTTCTGTGAAAGTAGCGTTGTACGTAAGGTTTTTCCTCATGACATGTTCCAAACAGTGTTAGAAACAACATTTAGCTGCCAAATGATTAGAGTGATAGCAACCACAGGTATTTATTGCAGGCTGACAGAAACTTCTCTGAAAGCATTAGCCTAATTCTGTGCTTCCAGCTTGGTGTATGTGAAAGTAGCTTTACATCTCCTTTGGAATGGAATTCTGACAGTGGCATTTGAATTGGAAAAACACATGTTTCTACACAGCTTATTAGGCAACAGGTGTGTTATCACTTCATGAAATTATTTGTGAGCTCCTATATTGATACTTCTTTAGCAGCAAATTGACCAGATGAGCCAAGGATTTCCACTCTCCCCCTAGCACTGCTTTTTGTGGTATGCGCTCTCCCTCCCCAGCCCATTTACTCCACAGCTCTGTTGTATCTTGCTTTCCACTTCTGATTAATATTGGGTGGCTTTCTCAGAGCAAGGTCATGCCCCAGTAGAGCCAAAAGCATCAGAATTCCACGTCACAGAAAGCAGGGGTGCTGACTGCATCTTACTTTGCATGTTGACACAATTTCCTGGCATTCTAGACCTGCATTATAATGCTTTCTCCATGCTTGTTTGCATTAACTTTTTATCCCTGTGTGGACTAGTAGGCCAGAAGTTACTTTAAGGCATGGATATGCATTGTTTTCTCATGGTTAAGCTTCTGAGGTAGTTACCTATTTTTTCAATAGAGCACCTTTCATCCTGAAATATCCCAGGTTGGTTTAGAGGTGTAATCCTAGAAAACTACATTACCCCATTACCTCTGGATAGAGATGCTTGAATGTATGGACAGTATGGGATGTACATACAGCACACACTGGGTTTTACTGCAAACAAACTGTGATGCTCCCAGTATTGGATAGTGATGAACACTACTGGGAAGCGAGTGAAGAGAATGAGGAGCTAGGGCTTGCTTCACCACCTCTCTGGAGAACAACTGGAACTCATCAAGCAAGAGGGTATAGAAACAGGTGGAAGCACAAGGCTCCAAAATATAAAGTAAGATTTGTTGTTGTTGAGAATGGAAATGCTGATGTGCAGCCAGGGAAAAAGAGTCAGCAGCAGGTGGACTTACTCCTTGAAGAGGGAGTCATTCTGTATAAGAGAGAAAGAAATAAGGGAAGAGGGGTTCGTAGAGCAAGTGAAGGTGTAAGTGGTAACTACTCTGTAGGTAAAGAGAAGAAAACTGGAGTGGCAACTTGCAAGGGATATTATGACAGAACAAATCTGGCAATGAAGTAGCTCATGGCCAAGATGACGTTAATTTGGGAGCTGGATGCAGTGATCCTGATTGTTCCCTTCCAGACAGAGATAAGTTATGGTTCTGTGATTAGGGAAATTAACAGGAAAACCCAAGAAAAAGAACACCACCACAGGAAGATATAACTAGACTGGGGTCAGAGGATGACAGAAGAAAATGGGATGAATAATGTTAAAGAAATAGGCAGGGGAAAGGAAAAATTCCAGATCCTTGCTTGGAAGTCTCCCTTGCATTATCTTCCCTCTCCCTGCATAAGAGGCCAGTAGTTCCACTAACTCTGTGGGCTGGCATGTCCTTTTCTTCTGTACCCAAGGGCCCTGAACAGAATCTCCACTGAGATTAGGCAATGAAGAGACAGGTTCTGCGGAGTGTACATATTTGAGCAGTTGGGCAAGGGACCCTCCATTGTACTAGAGGATACTTTAAGGAAAGAATATGCAATTTTTCTATTTCCAGGGACCCGCAAGATGCATCAGTTTTTACTTTGGTGAGCTCTCTGCCTTCACTGGGATATAGTTAGATACCCTAGAAAGTTAGAATAAATCTCTTCAGAGAGGGATGAGTAGTTAAAAATTTTGATTTTATTGCTGTAAACAGCCTCAATAAAAAGTAATTTGTGGTAAATGTATTGTACTGTACGTAGTACAGTGCTCTGGGTTTGTTTAACTACTGAAAAGTGAAGTGGGAGAGGAAACATATCTGGGCACAGTAAAATCTCTCTATGCTTATAGAAAGTGTATTGTCATCTGCTGATTCATAAAAGTGTAAATCTCTTCACACACAATTTCATTCTGAGAATCCTGGAGCATTCTGAAGATGTGTCAGTATTAAGCATGTAAGGAATAGGTGGTAGAGGGGAGTTGTTATCTGACCCAGTGTAAGCCCAGTATAATATTTATGCAATCATTAAACTCACTGCATTGGATGGGTCATTTGCTAAGGTAATTTTTGCTCCTGGTGTTCTCGAGTGGCCCCAGCTGGCAGTACCATTACAACTAATGGGTCTCAGGCTAACACAACTGGTGGCCTTTGGTTTTGAGTCTCTGATCATAAGTAAATGGATTTGTTTTGGAATGCTATGAGGAAAAAAGGACTTACTGCTGCTTTCCAACTATGGAAAACATAGTCATGCTGACTTTTGCTGCTCCTGCCAGAAGAATACAATGACTGTGTGTAGCACCCTCCTGTGGTGTCTCATTGCTTTTACTGCTACTTTCATTTTCTCCTCTACTCCCTCTTTACCAAAGTTAGTGTCCTGACACTCACTACTTGTAGCCAAGACTGAGGACATAAAGGTCTACCAATATGAGAAATTCATGTGATGCTGTCAGCTTTCCTCATGGGTCTTATTTCTGGATGCTAGCATACCTTTTCACAATTCTGCTTGAAATCAAGATTTAAAAAACATTTATTACTTTAATCTTCAGGTCAGTACTTAGGGTCATGTTAAGAAGGTGTCACAAAAGGGTCATGAAAGAAGGAGAAATATTGTGAAAAAATAGGTGTAGTATGAGTAAATGTCCTTTATTACATCTCTCAAAACTCCTCATTCTTATTTGCTGGTGGCATCCGTTTTCCTTCATTTCTGACCCCTTGTCAGACCAAGAAATTGTCAGTCATGGTGTATTAAGTGTAAAGTCCTCATACAGAAGCATTCACTGGAATGGTTCCATTTACTCCAAGAACAGAACATTTCCAGGATGCAGTTCAAGCAGGATCAGTCTGCTGTGATGCTACTCCATTCCATACATTCGTCTGTATCCTAATCATCTTCACACATAAATACTGCAGTATCACTCTACATCATCAGTGGAAGTTATTTCTTTTCCATAGAGCTTGTTTGAATTCTCATGTCTTCCATGTGATGTGTGTACAGGATCTCATCATTCATTTCCCCTGCTTCCATTCACATCCAGGAATGATGTGTCTCTGCCATAAACCAGCTTTACCTCAGAATTACACCTTCATAAAGAGGTGTTTGGGTTTTTTTAGTTAGATCCTTCACAGTAAGGACTTTATAATTCCTTTGAAGATGATGAGAAAATGGGTGTAGAAGTCTTTTTAGATAAGCATCAAAAATTTGGTGACACTTCAGAAGAAAATTGGAGTGACACCTGATGTGCCTAATCTACATAAAGCACTACAGTTTTCTGTAGTGTAACACCAGCTTTGTGGAGCACTAGAGGTTTGGAGCCTGGGTGTGTCACCTTGCTCTGGTCCCACTGGAAGAGTATGACATCAAGAATTGCTGCAGCCAGGCTTAGTGGCCATTTTTAGGCACAAGGTATAGAAGATGCTGTGAACTCTGCTCTGTTAGAGTTTACTTGGCAAGGAATCCAAGAGGCTTCTTCAGCTGGGGATAGAACTGACCAAGGAATATTTGACCAAAAGAACCTGCAGAGTGTCTGCAAGCTGGTCAGAATCGTATGTCCATCTGCATCATTTGCTGTGGATCAGCATTAGTCCCACTTTTTCCCAATGATAATTTCAGAGGCACAGCTGAAGTGCAGCAGTGATATAACAGACTGCTGCTGTTTAAGCCTTTGGTTCTTTCAGGTGCAGAATTTTTTATAATTATTATTATTTAAATTTTTTTCTCCTTTTTTTAATGGATAATGTCTGCTACCTCCAAAATAAAAGCAGACACTATTTCATACGGCCGTACCAAAATTAGGTTGAACTGATAGGTTTTAGACTCTTACCTGTGAGAGAATGTTGCTCCTTTTGTATAATATAAAATTGCTGCTACATGTCTCTGTAGAAACAAGAATGGTTAGATGGGTGATGGAAGATAGGCTGACAGAAAAGCACTAATTAAACACTGTTTTGCAAAGACCTCATTGAAATTCATAGCTTGGTATCTTTGGGGACTTGAAAGCAGGGGAGATGGAAAGATTTCAATTAAAAAGGTATTTGTATGGCTCTTTGTGAAATCGGTCATTGCCTTTTTAATATAAAGCATGTAAGTGTCTAATTTGCTTTGCAAACATCAAATACCTTGCCTTGAAACAATGAGTGTCTTAATAGGTCTCAGAGCAAGATACTTCGAAATAAAACAAAATCCCCGCAAATTTTATTCAACTGAAGGCTCTGCAGGTTTTTTAGCAGAAAAGCAGTCTTAGGTAATTTCTACATTGATTGATTAGAAAATTTGAAAGGGAAAATATACACACATAAAGAAATAATATTTTTTAATAACTGGTTATTTGTGTTTCGCTGCAGTTGTAGTTGCCATTTACAGATTTTAAACATACATTATGATTGCTTTATTCTTGCAATACTTTTAGATTCTTTCCTAATTCTAGGGACTTGTGCAGCATGAATCCTTCACTGAATTGGTGTCTGGGCAACAAATAACAGAAATACAGCAATTTATGGCTACAAAAGATCCCCAAGGCCATCAGTCAAAGTCAGATGCAAGAGATACAGGTTCAAAAGGAGTCGGGGAACATGTATTCCAGATGCAACTAAATACCACAAGCCACAAAACACTTGGCAGCAAAACAAACTCAAAACTTGCAGTAGAACCAAAAAAGCCTCAACTGTAATTTACCACAGTAAGAAAAAAGCAAAAATCCAGACTATTGTCAGGTCCCTAGATCCTTGAAGTCACAGGGAGCATAAATGTTATCCCAGATAACCTCTGAGTTCTGTGTCCAGTTGCAAGATTGCTCTAAAACTGATTTCATATAACAATTTCTCTTGTTCCTGAATTTCCTGGTCAGAATACGAGTGTAGCAACAGACAAACTTTGGCAGGTGCTTTGAACAGCTGTTTTAAGAGCTGTAGAACCCACCTTGTCTAAGCAGTGTTCTTCACTTTCTATCTTCTTCCCCAGTTGTGAGCTCTGTCTCAGTCCTACATATCCAGGCAAAGCCAAGTGTTTTCTACTACACCTCAGAGAATCCCTAGTACAAGTGCAGATGGCGGAATTCAGAGCAAAGTGCCCTAGCAGAGGCAACCCAAAGAAATTTTGCAGAGTCTTTTGAATCTTGTTAGATCTCATGCAACACTCAAAAACAAATCTTGAAGCCAAAAATTTTCACCCTGTGGGTCTCTAGGGCATTGGCTTTAAATGCACAGGGTTTTTTGCAAGAGCACAAATGGCAGCATATTAAATCAGTGCCCTTTAAAGACAAAACTGCTCATGAATTTATTCATTTTTGCTGTGTCTAAGTTTGTGGGGGCATGTGTGATGACGCCCCTCAATGGCTGCATCATTGGAAGCAGCAGAGCACTTAACAGGCTCTACAATAAACCCCAATACCAAATGATGGGCCATTCTGATTGTAGGAGTCTAGAAATGCAGAGATATTTCTCTGTCTATATAATTCTTTAAAAAATACATCAATCATATATAATATTGATAAAAAGGCTTCCAAATATCCCTGAGCAAGCCAGAATTTGTAAGAAATTAAATAGAAAGTAGAAAAATGTTTCTTTTAACACGGAGGTGAAAGTATAGATTTTAAGAGGGTTCCACATGTGGAGTAAAGATGGAGGAAAAAGGGTGTAGTTTTTAATCCTTCTTCTTTGTTCTTCTCCATGCTTCTGCAGTTCATAGAAGCACAAAATATGATTGGTTTAGAGTTAGTCGCACTTTTAATTACGCAAGTAGATATAGAAAACTTATTTTTTGAGATATAATAACAATACACGTGTCTGCAGTTAATAGGAAAAAAGTTAGTATAAAGATAAAAAGACCGCGTGGTTAGAGGCCATTTTGCATCATTAGAACGAGATGAGCCAGGCTGTGGTGATTTAAGCTTGTGCAGTTAGTCTGGATAGACCTGCCAAGGTCTGTAAAAATCCTTCAATAAACACGAGAAACCAGAATCTAATGAGCCCAGGAGTTTTCTTTGAATAATAAGGACTGAGATAAGTGGGACTCCCCGCGAGGGAGGATCCCAAGGGAATTCAGCCCAAAGGAGGCTGAGAGACTAGAGAAAAGTTATAAACACAGAAAATACAGCCCAAAGGAGGCAAAGAGAAAAATTACACTGATAAGACAATTTCTACCTTCCTTATTGAGTTACAGGAGGATATAACAGAATGCCTTATTTAAAATAAATTATTTTACCTAATACCATCCTGTCCAAGGTTTGCTCATCAACTCTTTTTTTTTTTTCCCCCAGAAGTTTCCTTAACTTTTAGCTTGATCCACAAACCTATCTAGGGAAGCACTTTCCTAACTGTATTTCTGCAAATTTCTTATGTAGAATAGTTGCATAGTTTATGTCCATAAAGAAAATTCATCAGGCTTTTTATCATGGAGCATGATTCAGGAGTCAGAAAATAGCTGTGTTTTAAGGTCTGTTTGTTGTTTCATGGTCAGTGGAATGCTTTCTCCATACTCATGCCCACACACTATCACAATAACCCTTGCTCACTTGCATGAGCCTAATTTCCCTGTAAACAGTAATAAAAACAAATAGCATTTAAATAAAACCACAAATGGTACAAATAATAACAGGTAATGACGATAAATATCACTTCATTTTTTTAATAATGATGACTGCATTTTATTTTAAAGTAACAGCTACTTAAAAAGCTCAGATCCTTAGGGTTGCATTTTTCAGTTATGAAGTATTCTTAATTTTCTTTTTAACAAGTTCTGTGGATAACTTGAATTAAACCATATAATCTCTTGATTATTTTTTTTTTTCACTTTTCACTTTTGGCCATTCATTCTTGATAATTATGGATGTTTTACACAGGTTTAAACATAGTAAGAACACAGTCTGCCAGAGGCAAAGCTTATGCATTTTACACTTCGAGAAAGCACATAACTACCACTTAGGTGATGAATATTTCAGCAGAGGAGCTGGCATTGAACAAGATGATGCTATTTTCTTTTTATACCACTGAGGTCTAAAAAAAGTTGCATCGCTGTGGTAATTTCAGCATGGGTGGTGAAAATCTCTAATGCATTTGTTTTGTGGATGGTTCTGTGGCCAAAAAGTATATTTAGGTAGCACTGGTGAAGGGCTTGTGGAAAAGTAGTATTAATTTGTGTTACAATAGCTTTTAGGTCTGGGTCTATTGTGTCAACTGCTATACAGAGGGAGAGAGAGACTGAGAGGTTGAGACTCTTCATTCATCCAGACAAAAGATGTATATCCTTACTTAACAGGCAAGGAAGCATGGTATTCAGTGGGCTCCCTAGAGAGAGAATGCTGCCTCCTGATTCCTAGCCCCCTAGATTCCTAGCCCTCACTGACTGTGTTGGGCAAGATCCCACAGTCAAACTGTTCATTAGTTGAAAAATATATAATATATATATATAATCTGGACTGATAAGCAAATTGCAGGGAAATCAGAAAACTTTCTCAGAGAAACAGTAATTTGAGATGAGTGCGCGTACTTTCCTTTTCAGATATTAGGAAGAAATAGGTTAAAATATCTGCAGATAAAAAAAAATATTTTGGTTGTCTTTAAATTAAATTGTCAATGCTTCACTTTGCAAAGCAAACTGCAAAAATATCCACTGAACCTAAAAGAAACAAAACCCAAAAGTGTTTTAGCCTTAAAGCACAAAGCCATCCTCACCTATGGATATGATGGAAAGAAGTTCCCTGAAACTTTAACATTTGTGCTGAAGTCATTAATAGGAATGAGCGCTAATAAAGCTGTGATTCAGAGCACTTGAGTTCTGCACATTTCCAGAAAGTCCCAGGAACACTGGTATTAGATGCTTAAAGTTAATAGTGCAGATACATCCTTTTTCCCTTGAATTCATTGTGAATTCAGTACCGCAACTTCATGTCAAGAGCTGGGATCATAATCTTACTACCACCTGAAAAAAAAACCTAGTGAAATCCTGTTATAGGTCTACTAAGGCAGCAAGGAGCGGGACACGTTTTTCTCAGTGGCTAAGTAAATTGGAAAGTAATTTGCCTTTTATATTATGAAATAAAACTCCATCGCACCCAAATTTTATTTTAAATAGTAAAAATTGTTTTAAAGGTATCTTAAACCCTTGCAAAGTGGCCTTTTATAAAAAAGTACTTGCTGGTATTTTCAAATACATGTATCTACCTTTGCATTCTGTATTATGGGGCTTGTCCAACCTTAATGATGTAGAAAAATAGTTTGTTATCAATCAGAAAACTGTTGGGTGAGAGTAAACAGGATTTAGGTATGCAAGTGTGTGAGTAACAGTTTATTTCTGTGGAATTAGCAGCAGAAAAGCTATAAAGAATAGTACTTAAGAAGTGTCTCATGTGCCTTATGAGTAAAATAATTTCTACATTTTCCAGGAGAGGTGTGGAATGGTATAATCTGTTAATAATGGGGAAAAAAAAACCCAACAGGATATGTAGGCCACAGTGAACATGCCAGAGGGACTCTTCTTAGATAGCAAGAACAGTGGTACTTGATCAGAATACATGCCTGTCTTGCTGCAATAGCTGTCTCTAGTAATAGCCTTAAGTACCCAGGGAAGAGGAAAAGCAGGGCAGGCACACGTGATACTTCCTTGCACTGTTTCCAGCTCGGGGGACTTCCCAAGTCTCATGTGGCTTGTCTGCTTTGTAGCCATTAGTGAATCCCTCTTACCACACTTTCCTTGCCTGCCTTGAATGCATGCAGGCACTAAACAGAACCCTTCAGGCCTGCAGCCTCTTTTATCAAGAGCTGCCACATTCTGTGTGTCTCATCCTGGCCCCTGCTCCTTGCATTTGGTGGCTTCTTGTTCCCAGGGGATGAGAGAAAGAGAACTGTTGGTTTGTGTGCATTCTCACACATTCTTCCTTCATGATCACCACACAGTAGATCTGCACAGTCCCCCCCATTCTAATCTTGCTGCATCCAACTGTTCCAGCCTTGGCATGGGCAGCCCATGGCTGGAACAGGTCAGCAAACCAGGGGTATGGTGGGAGATGCAGAGCTCTTCATGCTGATATCACACGAGAAATAGTGGGAGTTTTCTTGCTTGAAGATTACGTAGAAGATTATGTGTCTAAAAATGTAGTGAGGGAAAACCACAAAATATTAGCATAAGAGAAATTTCTGAATATTTAAAGCGGGGCTTATTTAGTAAATGCATCAAACATGTTTCAAAGTAAATGGTGAATGTAGCTGAAAAAAAAAAATCAGTGTCTTTCCCTCTGTCCAAATAGACTAATTTACATAAAGTTCTGTTTCATGTAGGTGGGTTGCTATTATGCCACTATTAAGATGATCTACATCTGTTGAATTTGGTAGGACATAAAGTTCCATTTTTCTCCCTGGCTTAAAAAGATGCAATTTCTGTCCAGTTACATGGAACAAGCAGACCTACTGCTTCAGTCCTCTTTCTGTCTTTGCTGCTGGTAATTCTTCCTTCCAACATGTTGTGCTGCTAACAGTTGCATTTCTGGTCTTATGGTCTTGTTTGCAATATGAGGACACCATTTTCTGCAATGTGTTGCAGTTCTATTGCTTTGCCAAGACATTAATTTGGTACAGGTGTGAGGTGAGGCAAGAGGAAGCAGACTCAGTATCAAAGCTTCAGCTCTGTGCTGAGGTGGAAAAAACAAGTAGCAGACTTGTCAACTGTGTCAGAATGTCTGAATAACAGGGATGGAAATGTGTTGTTAAAAACGATGTACTGGAGTGTTGAAAAATCCCTTTCTGAATTAGAGGAATAAATTTTAATCATCCTTTTACAGTTTAGATCCTGTAATGCAAACTTTTAGAAGCATACTAACTTTTACTCCATAAAGATAATTTGATGTGGCATCATTGTGGTTCAGATAAGCAGAGATAAGCAAAGATAAACAGAGCTGTCTTTCTGTGAAATAAAATCATAGGATGGAAAATGAATGGAGCTATGCTCATCATGTAGTACTAGCTTGTGATACAGAGTATTAGGGCCTCTGTTATGGCCCTAATCAGTTCTGAGGAAAGGAATTACAGAAGTGAACTGAAAAATTCAAAATTGAAATTGTTGTTTTCATATTTTTTTAAGAATCACATCTAAACTGTATGTTTCTGAGCAAACAAAAAGAGTTACGGGATTAATCCAACACCACTGCTATCAATGCATCTTTATGTTGAATTTATCAGGATTAAACATGCAGCCACTGAGGTTTTTGTTTAGCTTCCAAGAGTTTTTCTACTCATGCTATTCCACTGGAGTGTGTTCATTTAGTTAGGTGTAATAGATTACAGCTATTATAATTAAGCTATTACATGATGAATTATCTATTTTAAAAGCAATAGATTTCACAAATGATATAAAAATTATTTTGCTAATAACTCATATTTTGTATTATTTTCCCTGTTAGTCAGATCATAAAACAAGGCTGTGCTTCACAAATGTCAGTGATGAAATGAACTTCTGACTCCAGGAAAAACGAGTTTCATGCCAGAGCTGTGTTCTCACCTGGCATTCTGGAGCAGCAGGTGTGTTCCTAAGGCAGACAGCATGGGCATGATGTGAGGAAACTCTTCACCCTTAGCAGAGGAAAAGTCTGTTTTCTATGCATATCTAATAAAGAATAAATTAAAATTTATGTGGGAGACTTGTGCAGATGCACTTTGTCTAATGCTGGCATTTTGACACAATCTCTAGTATTACTGAACAGTTTTGTCAACAGCTTCAAGGAAAAAAAGTGCAGTGAGGCTTCAAATTGGAGCCATTTGATTTCTGGTTTTCATCAGTGACAGGTGTGTCTGCAGGTCTGCTTGGCTACAGACTGGCATTAAATGGACTAATTTTCAGAAGGAGAGTGCTTAGTAATTTCTGAAAATTTTACTCCTTAAGCAAAACACTGAAGTTAGATCCTGGAAAATTGACACATCCATTTCTGAGAGCTGGCCTAAATAAAATAAGTCACTGTCTCAGTCAATGGAAATACATCTCGTTACTAATGAATACTGCATCAGACTCAATATGCCTAGAGCAAGTGAATTCCTACAACAACAATTCACTTCATTCCATAAAAGGACAGGGAACATTTGTGTTTAGAATAATAGGTATACAAGTATATTAAGGTCCAAACCGTTCTCTAGTGCTCTCTGACTTTCCCTCATAATTTTTATTATGCAATTTTCAAGGCTATTAGATATGACTCAACTTGCTTTCCCTTCATTTGCAACCACCTTCCAATTACAAAAATAAGCTGAAGTGGATAGCAGCTCTGGCCTTTTGTTCCCAGCACTCTATTTCTACTCCAGTGTGTTGTTTTAATGGAATGACTTAGGTGGTCTCGGTTCACATCCCAGTTGACTGTAGACTGTATTATAAAATCACTGTGTACAGAATCTGTGGAATTGGCAGCCCTTGCTTGAAATAAATCCAGGGCCGAACAAGCATAAAGAATTAATTATTTCTTGCTTCTAGAGAGGGTCTCATTGGGTCAGGGTTGAAAGCATTGGCAGGCCAGTGTAGGAAAGCTTCCACTCCAGCTGCCTGCATTGAAATTAGGCTGTCGATAAATAGAGGACTACAGTTTTCAGAACTGCCAGCTCCTTAACCTTCATTTGCACAAATATTTGCTCAGGATTTCATGAATGTTGTATTTTCAGTGTGTACTGTTATATTTCTTTCCTAGAACTATCTCTTCAGGACAAAATATTAGGGAGTTATCTTTTTCTTTAATGGACATGCAGGAGCATAAGGTGTACAAGATTCTGCAATTTTCCCAGAGAAATTTCTGTAAATTTCTCAAAGCATTTCCTCTTGTCTGTGGGTGTTGGGTTATATGGTAAAGAGGTAGATGAATTTTTTCCTTCATAAAATAAGCAGGAGGCCCACAGGGACTCATAACTTGACTTCAAAAATCTGCTTTCTTAAGCCACCCCTTATGGCAAGCTAGGAATCCCTGGAGAGCTTGGTTAGTTTGTGGTCTTGGCAGGGTTTTCTTCTGGCCCACCAGGTCTGGTGCAAGCACAGGTAGTCTTAGGCATAAATAACTCTGATTTTAATGAAAAAGATTTATGTGTTCATAAAGGAAAAATTTCCCAGTAAGCCAGTACTGTACGTGCCTAAATACCTAGACACATATGTACAGAAAAATAGTGTCTTTTTTTTCTAGTATTATTCCAGCACATTGACAATAGAGATTACTTTGCATAAAGCTCTCAGCACTGTGTATGTTGTTGGAAGTTTCTAACTAGATGCACATAAATTGAAGAAAAAATTGAAGTCAATATCACACAAAGAGATATGGCATATTAAAAAAACCCTTCTTCCCCAAAACAACATTTTGGGTTTGGACAATAGTTCTCCCTATTTCCTGGCTGTGAATCCAGTGCAGCATCAAGCACAGGGAAGCGTGGATCTTACACGTAAGTTAGGCTGATCTGTTGCAAATATATTTTTGCAGATCTCTTCTAACTCTGACTCACATCACAAGCAGAGTTTAACAATAGACAAGGAGCCCTGGCAGTGTGAGGGCATCCCCTTGCTTGCAGGAACAGGACCTGATTGGAGTCAGATGCCAAAGCTCTCTCCATCCTTTGAAGCAAAATATAGAGAGGGTTTTAAAATGGTGAAAACTTTGTTATATTGAAATTTCAACAAATTTTGATATTGTCTAAAAGCCGAGGGTTTACCCAAGCAATGAAGTATTCATGGTGGAATACAGATATCTATTAGAGCAGTAGGGCAGTCATAGCTGGGATTGCTTAATGGCATAAGAAGCATGGCGATTGTCAGAAGACTGGATTTTTTTTAGACAGACTTGATAGACATGGAAAACAAAAATGTTGAAAGGTAAAGCTGAATTTTAATCATCCTTTTACAGTTTAGATCCTGTAATGCAAACTTTTAGAAGCATACTAACTTTTACTCCATAAAGATAATTTGATGTGGCATCATTGTGGTTCAGATAAGCAGAGATAAGCAAAGATAAACAGAGCTGTCTTTCTGTGAAATAAAATCATAGGATGGAAAATGAATGGAGTGTTTCACTAGATGCACAGAGGGAAACACTGGCTGTATTGAGCAGGGGAATAAAGGATGATAATACTGCTATCTCCAGTGTGGAGAAAAGAGGGATAGTAATAATTGTTCTTCAAGTGATTCTAACTCAGTATCTCCTCCCTGCAGGTAACTTGGTGTATTTAATTACTTTTTTTTTTTTTGTAATAAAAACACATTGCTAAGATGACAAAAATACGGGTGACAAATGTCACTAGCATGAACCTATCAGTAATTGCATAACAAATGGCTGAGAATTTTATCATAAAAATCTTCAGAACTAATTTTCTAATGTTTAAAAAAGACATTTTACCAAACTTAAACCAGTTCATAGCTGCTTCTGAGAAATAGGTATCTTTGGGAAGGCAAGATCCAGCAATGCAAGATCCAATTTAACTTGGAAGCTTCAAGCAAATGATCTTTAAAGTAGCCTTCCAATCTATGTAATTCAATTATTTTATGACACTAAGAGTTACTATAATTGCTGTTCTGAAGACATCATGGTAAGTATGCAGGTAGACAGGTGTGTAAAGTGGTTGGATTGTGCTGGAAGAGTGTTGCCTGAATGTAGATTGCTGTTGTAATCCTAGGAAAACCTCAAAATTAATGTATAATGAAGTCAAAAGAATGTGCTGTGCTTCTTAGTCCATATTTATCTCTTTTCAGAAGAGTGCAGCACTGATCTGTGGGAGTAAAAGGTGTCCAAATTTTTTAAAAATTGTTTGGAGACACGTAGCTTATGTAAGTGCTTCTAAGGTTGCCCCTTAATGAACATTGAAAAAAATATCTCTGGCTGCATGACAATAAAACTGTTCTCAAAGGACCTTGCAGCTTAAATCTCTCTAATGAGTTAATTTTTTTTATGAAATTTTACAGCAGAGTCACCTCACACAATGATCAGTTCATAGTTCAGAAGGGACTATAAGGAGAGAAGGGAAGATTTCTAAGTATGCATTTCCTTTCTTTACATTTTCAGGCTAGTGTGCTATGTAAAATTCTTTCCCACTTTATTTTATTTAGAAGCCAAACTCCAAAATAGCATACAAATGATTTTAAAACTTTTCCAAACTGGCTTTTCTATTTCAAGACTGCACAGCCTACACCTTAGATGTTGTGTCTCAGACAGCCATTCCTGTCACCCTTAAATCCAGAGAAAGTGACTCAGTAACTCTGTCCCTTTTGTAGCCTTTCCAGCCTTAGCTGAAAGATTGGGATGTTACAAGCTTGTCATACTGTGGCATCGCCACAGAAAAATGAAATTCCTTATATTTCAGTGGAATTCCCTGTATTTTTGTTCATGCCCGTTGCCTCTTCTCCCATCACAGGGCACCACTGGGTCTGGGTCCATCTTCTTTACTTCCCCTTTATTATCATCTGTATACATTGATGAGATCCCCCTGAGCTTTCTGTTCTTGAGGCTAAATGATCCCAGTTCTGTTAGCTTCTCCTCACAGGTCAAATGTTCCAACCCCTAAATCATATTGATATCTTTTCACTGGATTCTGGTATGTCCGTGTTGAGCACAAGGTGCATAAACAGAAAATAAACTCAACTGTCCAAGACTTTTGTTTCAAGATACCATCTCCAGGTGAAAAGAACCACTGCCATATTCTGAAAGCAAATTTGCATGGACTTGGACAAGCCAACATTTGGAAGAAGTTGTCTCACACGCCCAGAAATTTTCCCTAATAACTAGCAGGAAAGCCATTTGGACCTTCAGGTCTAGAACTGACTGCTTACAAAATTAGAGCATGTTTTCTGCTCACTACCATTTTGTGAACAACTGTAATATTCTATTATTTCAAGTTAAGCCTGTAAAGTAGACCTATTTCCATGGCCTTTTTTTCTGTACACTTTAATTTTGTTCTTGTTTTAATTTTTGGTGGGCAGGTATTTTTAAATGGTTGCAAGAAAAAAATGGTACCATTTTTTATATCAAAATACATTGGTGTATTTGAAAACAAGTTTAGATGGATGTTCTTTATCACTTTTAGTAGACTCATTGCAGGGATTCCTACCCTAGTTATAGGAGATAGGTAGTGAAAGGAAGTTGATTTTAGTTTCAGTGGCCTGATTGTAATCCAGTGTTATCAGAAGTACTCTATCACACCTTGAATCTGCAGTAGCAGAAAATAAGAGTTTCTGCAGTAGTTATAGTTCAGAACCTTCACTCACTTCACTTCATGAAGCCATATCTCCATGATTTATGTTACCACCATGGCTAGCACTTAGGTGTGAATTTTTACTCACATACTCTCCAAATATTTATTTTCATAAATAGTATGTAATTACAGCTTAAAATTTACCATTTCAGCAAAATGCTTTTTCCAGCAAATTATTTGAGGGAAATTCATTGAAAGCATGCCTGAAAGGGGAATGCAACATTCATGGGCATTTACTTTAAAATACAGATGTACATTGGGCATTAACAGCATTTTTAGAAGTATCTATTGCATTGTTGCTCAGGTCTTCAATCCTATGAAATTTTATAGCTGAGAACAAACATCTGTGTAGACCATACTGGTGATGATTTGTGGTAAGAACTGCACCATGTAATAGTAGGGTTTAGCCCTGAAAAATTACACAACTATCTCATCTTCTAAACCACACAGCAATTACATGGTAAATACTCAGGGATCTGATTGAGCATAAGTATCAAGTGAGCTGCAAAGATGTGTAATTATTCTGAAGCCCTACCTATGATGTTTACTGGTGGGGTTACCTCAAAAGTCAAATATATTTCAGAGGTCTGTACTCATTCTGTCAGTGTAAAGTATTAGCATTAGGTTTTGACATGGTTTTTCTCCCAGGATTCCTTTATTTGTTGAGTTTTCAGCTCATGTTTCCCCTTGCATCCTTATTGCAGCTGCGTAGAGGAAGGGCTCAGCCCACTTCTCACATGGTAGTGTCCTGAGGGAAGGGTCAGAAACCTTCCATGCCATCCAGCTTCCCTGTCCTCCACTTCCTTCAGCATGCAGGTAGTTTTAATAATTTTGTTTTGTTGAGTATCATATCCCTGTGGACAGCAGACAGCTGAGCCAGTGAACCTGACACCTTCAGTACTGCACTTCCAGCTTTGTATAGGGCAGCTCATGAAGAAAACCTACTTGTACTAATAAAATGCAGTCCTAAAAGCTGAAATAAAGTTCTGCACATTTCCAAAAGGAAAGACATCAGCTTGAAGAGCGAATTGATACCTACATTTCTTGGTACATGCATAGACTGATGTGAACACCTAAAGGTGAAGCACAACCGTGGCATAAATTGTCACCAGTGGCCCTGGTAGCAGGGAAGACTAAGTGTAGTAGGATGACAGTATTTAAAGTCTGGGAAGAAACATTGGTAGATGCTCCAGATGTAGTTATTGCACTTTTTGAATTAAATATATGTCAGCTTTTCTGCTGTATTTTGTCCTTCTCTAGGTGAGAAATCTTTTGCTAAGGACCTTTTTTTCTTCAGTGTTGTACACTGCACAGGACAAGAGCATCATAGTTTAACTGAAGTGAAGCAGAGTAGCCTGGATGCTGGACAGTTGTTTTGTTTGTTTTGGTTTTTGGTTTTTTTAAAAAAACAAACGAAAAACACTATACTCCTATATTCCTTTGAAACAAACAATGTTTTCTTTGGTCATCCTGTACTAGACTGTTGTCTTAGGCACTTGAACACAGATACACATGCACTTTTTATAATCTCTTAGTCATAGTAATGTTCAGTCATATTTTCTCAAAATGATGTCCAAGTCTTTTTTGCCTCTTTATGGTATAAAAAGTATATTAGATGACATGGACCTGTTGGAGCAGGTCCAGAGAGAGGTCACAAAAATGATCAGAGGTACAGAACACCTCTACTGTGAAGACAGGGTGGGAGAGTTGGAGTTGTTCAGCCTGGAAAGAGAAGGCTCTGGGGACACCTTATTGCAGTGTTTCAGTATTTTAAGGAGTGGTTTTAAGATAAACAAAGTTTTTAGCAGGGCCTGTTGCAACAGGACAAGAGGTAATGGTTATGAACTAATAGATTCAGACTTGATATGAGGAAGAATATTTGTGTGTGAGACATAAAGCTGACATGATAGAAGACTGCTCTTCAGCACAGTGAACATATTCAATCATCTTTCAAATACATTCATCTGACATCATGTTGGCAAAGATGTAGTTCACCAAAGATCTCTCTCTAAAAGGCTGAGGGACTTGAAGCACTGGAACATTGTCTCTGCATTTAATGTCATGTGTCCAAGAGAGACTCTGACTTCTAGGGGAGTTTGTTTCTCCCCCTTAACCATGAAAGGAGAGAAAACAGAGCACATTTCTTCTATAGAGAGAAACTATTTTAGATGGATTGTAAAAATACAGATTTCCTACTTTACATCCCTTAGTTTCTTTGGAGTTACTACTGTAATCTAAGTAGTCTTAAATTTAGGTTTACTGTTTGTTCATGTAAAATGCAGTTGGTTTGGAGATTTCTGGGAAGCAGTATTTTTGCTGTGAGAAGTATCAATTAAAATCACTAACTTAACTGGCCGTACTATGAAGACAATGCTGTTCAATTTTCTTCAAACTTCTGTATTATCCTTGGAATCAGGGAATCGCTGAATGGCTCAGGCTAGAAAGAATCACAGTGGTTTCGTAGGGTCCAAGCCTCACCTCAATCAGGGCCAGCCCAGAGCACAGGACACAGGACTGTGCCTGGATGGTTCTGGAGTATCTCCAGTGAGGAGACTCCCCACCCTCTCTGGACAATCTGTTCAGTGCTCAGTCACTGCCCAGAACAGAAGTTCTGCCTCATGTCCAGGTGGAACTTCCTGGGATCAGTTCCTGACTGTTAAAAAACTTCTGAATATATTGAAAACAGTCATAGATACAGAATCATTTAGTTTGGAAAAGACCTCTAAGATCATCGAGTCCAACCTATGGTCGATCCCCAGCTTATCAACCAGTCCAGAGCACTGAGTGCTATGTCCAGTCATTCCTTGGACACCTGCAGGGATGGGTTTTCCCCCACCTCCCTGGACCCTTTCCAATGCCTTACTCCCTTTTAGTGAAGAAAGTCTTTTCTGATGTTCAACCTAAATCTGCCTTGACACAGCTTGGGGCCATTTCCTCTTGTCCTGTGCCTCATCCTGGATTGCAGGAGGTCTGTTCTGCTCCCTATAATACCAATTCCTTGTGTCATTGCATGGCATAGGAATGCATATTATACTTACTCCTAGAAAATTAAGTTTATCACTTGAGGCCTTTGACCTTGTCTGAGAGTATGAGAAATTACTTAGCTTCTTCAGTTTTAAACTCTGAAAAATTCATACAGAACTAAAGTAGTCAGTATTAAACAAAATAGAATACTTCCTATTAGTAACAAATCTGTCTGCTACTTGTTTGTCTTGAAAAGGTATCTATGCAAAAGTGATCATTAAAAAGTAAGCTTTCACAATTTGTTCTTAATTAGCCATGTCAGGCTACCACAAGCCCTGTTGTATAATTTTTAGTGACAACAACAAGGGTAATTTATACTGAGTGACAATAAAATAATCTATTGTACATTCACAATGAACCAATAGCTGCAGTAATCATTCAACTAGCAGCTTGCATCATCTTAGAAGGAGGAACCTGTATAATTTTCTGTCCAAACAGCCAATTTCATTCAGAGCCCCTTTCATTCACTTTCCTCAGGGACTTCTTCTAGGATAACTTGTCATCAAGGACCACAAAATCATTTTCAATTTTCCTTTTTGTTCTGACAGTAGTCGCTTAGTTCAACCAAGTCAATCACTGTTTTTTGTTCAGATGGAGATCCCTTCCTAGCTAGTTCTTCATTTAGGAAATTAAGTCCTGTGCTGAGTAAAAAGACTGCCAGTGATTATTGTGTTGTACTGTCCCTTTTGGATCTGAAGGCTCTTGCAACATTATAAATTCCATGCAAAGAGCAATGACTTCTAAATTATCAATTTAAGCTTACTCAACATTTCATCAAAAGCCCCTCTTTGGTAGGAATGTGTGTGCAAATGTCATCTTAGAAAAACACATTAGTGCAAAGCCTCTTACAAAGTACTACTTATAAGATTATGTGGGTTTATATAACATTGCTCTTGGATTCCTTATTATTCCTAAATTGCCATCAGTAGAACTTGCATGCACGAGAGAAGACCTGGAAGATAATAGTCAGGGTCAAAAGTAACAGCAACTCTGTCAGTACTTTCGAAATCTGGCAATCGCCATAGTGGAGGGAGAAAGTAGAATGGCTGCCAATAGGGTTTCATAACAGAAGGAAAATCTCTGTCCTTTCGCTCACGCCATGAAGTTGGAGATGGAAGTTCAGTGGCATCATTGTGGAACAGCATTTCATAAATCATGTGAAATGGCATCTTAGTGCTGGGAAGTTCACTGTTGTTAGACTGGGGTGGGACAAACACTTGTTAGCAGATATGCCAGACCTATAAACTGCATGAAAAACTTGTGAAGGCAAGGCCCTAAAAGCAGTTTCATAGAAGAATTACAGACAGATGGGAAGAAGAAGGGTTTCCTGTAGCAGTTCTGAGAAGTGTAGGGGGGCTGTCCCACTCTTTTTGCTCTCTGACACCCACCACTTGGCCAATCTTCTTCATCACTTTTAGAAGAACAAGTTCTGCGCAAGAAGGGAATACTTCCAATCTGGTAAACACACATCCTCAAGTAGTGTTCTCTCCCTTGGCTGGCCAAGTGATGTAGGTGGGGCTTGTGCACATGTTGTGTTTAATTCAGATTGTGGTACCCTGTAATTTTTTAGGATGTAGATTACCGTCAAACTGGATTTTTAAATTTGAAGTCAGGCCCAAGTGTATGTTCTTTGCCTCTTTCATTGTCACAATGAGTGTAGAAAAAAGCTGATGAGTGATGCCCAAACCCAACAGCACAACATGTATTAAAATGGCATACAGCCCCCACCCTGTGGGAACTTTCCAGATCTACAAATAATTCAAGTTGTGGGAATAAAACAACTTGTTAGCAATGTATTGTCAAACCCACAATGAGCTCCATAAGGACTCAAGAATGCTAAACTCATTACTGCTAAACTCCAGTATCTTACCTGGAGCCTGGAACTCCTGTTTGTATCACAGGTTCTTTGCTTCTAAACGTACGGAGTTCCCAGTGTTATACTTTGCTGGATATTGATAATGACGGCCCTTATGCCAATGACACAGAGGAATGCTTATGTATTTTTGGTCTGATGTCACCCCACAGGCAGCCTGGGCACACAGAACTGGGGTGAGAATATTGCAGATGAATCAAGCCTTCCCACAAAACCGTGTTAGAAATCTTGGAATGCATACATATTGTCATTAGTCAGTCACAGTGCCAAGAATTTCAGTGACATGTAAGCAATTCTTGTCCTGTCATTGAGGAATATGGGAAAACTCAGTGGCACACCTTTTCTAGAGCCTCAAGACTCTAGACAGTGACTGCTTCTGTCTGCTAGCCTTTCCATTTATTACTCCATTATTCTACTTTTCCAGTATTTTCTTCTAGGTTTTTTCCTGTTTTTCTAGGTGCAAGGAATGTAGCTTACTGGTCTATTCAGCACATTACTTTCCCTATTCCATATCCACTCTAGATCACTTCCAGCACTTCATCAAAAACAACTTTGCTTTCCTTCCCTTGATGGGACTTGCCTTTCCTTCTCCAGCATGGACTGTTTCCCTGTCTGCTGACTGCTCATTTGCTGAATGCCAGCATAATTCCTCATATTCCCTACAGGCCTCTGACTAAGTAACAACGACTGACTGTCCCTTCATGCCTGTCCAGCCTCCTTCAGCTCCTTATTTTGCCTCTAGGACCTAGCTCTCATTTGCTTTCTCCATCTGAGCAATGCCTCCACAACTTTCATTTTTCTCTCAGCCAAGGATCTGGCAAGTTTCTTAGCAGAGATATGTCACAAAAAGTCTACTCTGCTACCTCCATGGTGATGAAAGAGCAGCTGTAAGACGTATTTGCTAGCTTTCAATTTGCAGGTTTTGGCAAAAAAAATGTGTCATTAAAACTTTTCAGTGCCATCTTTGAGAACTTTTAAAAAATAATTTTGTGACCTAAGTGTAGGGCAAATACACTCATTCTAGTGGAAATTGTGATCATGCAGAGGTGAATGGATCCTTGCAGAGGCCATTAAAAACTGCAGTTTTAATCAAGTTATAGTATGATATAGTTTGCTTTATCTTTATCACAGCCCAGCCACAGGCCACTATGGACATTAGGGTTCATCTTCAGGTTTCTTTTCTGCAAATATTCCTAAGATGGAAAGATCTTTTCTCTTTTGAGAAGCACCATTAGTATTTAGAATATGATAGCATAAGGAAGTTTGATTTTTTTTTTTTTACATCATTCCTTCTGCTTTTGCCTTAAAAGTGGTACAATTGTACAGGATCAAATGGAAGAAATTCCATCTGAGGATTCAGGGGACAGAAAAAAAGAATTATTTAGGTAATGCCTGATTATTGTGAAGAATTTAATGGGTTGGGGTTTTTTTTAATTACTGGTGAAGGAGAATAATGGTGTAAGTACTGGCATATCTTTTAAAATATCTCAGATATTTTTTTCTATTATTCTCTATTTTTTCTTTTCTTCTCTATTCTTTTCTTCCTTCTTCAGAATAAAAATTAGAGAAGATATGTGTAAGAACAGTATCACAATGAAGTGACCCTTATTTATTGCATGCATTCTGAGGTAACCTATAAGCAATTAATACTAAGTGTCCTTTCAGAGTTCAGCAGGGGTTAGGAAATTGTTGCTTAATAAGACACATGTAAACTTTTAATACTTATTTCATAAATTAGACATATAAACATCCAGTGGCCTTAAAATGATCTCAGAGGAGGTCAAGAGGCTTTTACCAATTCATCAAAACAAATGGTTTGTTTGTTTTCTTGACAGCCGTGCAGGAGGTTGATCTGAGGGACTGGTAAACTGGGAATTACTGTTCAGCTTTCAGCCTATTGAGGCCAATGAGGAAATTGCAAAAGTAGACATTTTCTTTCCAAGTCTCAGGCAAGTCAGAAGGGAAGGGAATCATAACATTTCCTTCCAGGAATTTGTCCTGTATTCCTTCAGCTTAAGAGATAAAGAAGAATGTTTGGATACTGAGAAACAGATTGCACTAATTGTTGTTTTCTGAGGAATTTAGTGAATAGCCCCTCAGATAAGATGGGTTATGCCATCAGCTGCTGTATTAAAGCCTTTCCACAGGGCTTTCTAAACAATTCCTAAATGTGTTGAAATCTAGAAAGAATGTGGAAGCTCTTTTTCCATTAAAGAGAACCCAGTCAGTGTTAGCATTTAAACTGAAGTGAATAACGGAACACTTTAAAACATTGGAGAAGCTCTAAATAGAAAGAGTTGATTCCTGCCATCTCCATACGTTGTTCCTCTTTACTGGGTCACAATTCCTATAGGACTTCCACAGTGACAAGTGGAAAGCTGAAGGAGCTATCCAAAATGAGGAATTATTATCTCTCTTTAGAGGTAGAAGGAGAAGAAATGAGAAATCAAAGGACTATGTAAGACCACGTATTCAGGAAAAGATTCAAACATCTTGAATTCCCTTTCCCAACTAGCACAAACTTTCCATTGTGGCCACTTGGTTAACTTTTTGTCTTTTACGCGTAGACCACTCAAATTCAGCTTAAGAGCCTGGAATTGAATCGTCTTAGTAAATTCATGTTACTGCTTTGAATCTGATCCGTTTTCTGCTATGTATCTTTGCTGTTATTAAACCTACTAGCCCTTTAGTCTAACTCTGTGGGACATTCACATGCCTCATCTCCAACACATATCACTCTTTTCTTCCTTTCCTCCACACTTTCCTCTTACACATGTTCCTTTTACAACCTAGAGGTAAGGAGAAGGAAGCAGGAGGTTTTCCATCCCCAACTTCAGCCTCTGACCCTTAGGTATATAAAGAAAGGTCCAAAACATATAAACAAGCCAGTGCACAGTACACTGGCCATTATGTAGAAAGCACCAAGCTGCATATTCAGGGCTCCCATTTGAGCATCACCATCAGAGTCATGACATGTTTCAGAAGGACTTCCTAATTATTTGCTGTATGACTCTTAAAAGTCCCTGCAGGCAAATATTGATTTGGAAAAGGTTCCATTATTTATGAACTGATATTGTGTAGGAAGTGTATCTACCATTTTGCTTTGGCCATTGAGGTTTTAAACTGAACAGTTTTTTCCAACTGTTTGGTAACACATCTAGTGTTGAAATCCTGTTTCCCCCATTTGTACAGAATCAGAATAGTTTCCTGTTATTATGTCACTTAAAAAGCCCACGTTTCCCACTGTAGACAACTTGAACCTGCTGGCTTGAAATTTATATTGATTCTGTCACTAGTCTAGTTGCTTTTGTTATGAGTCTTTTAGGTGAATGAGCAGGGTTCTGTAAATTTAATTGCAGCAGATGTTTCGCTGGGGTTTCTGTCTCTCATTTCATTCTGGATTTTAGTTGTTTTTACTTGGAAAGGTACATGAAAGGGAAATCCTTGTATAGTCAAATGTTTGTTTTACCATGTAAAGCTTGCAAAGGGTCCTTAGCCTGGGTTGATTTCTTCTTGAAGAGCTGTAATTATTCATGGAAAGGAAAAAAAAAGCCTTTGTCACTAATAGGCTTCTTGGTACTTCTTGTAACAGTCTTTATTATTCCTTTCTACATAATTTTCTATTGATGAGGTGAATAAAGGCTTCCTCTGCTGTTGAGAAAGAAAAGGTAATTGTTCTTTTTTCACATTTACCAATGCTTGTTGCGTTCCTTATGTGTTTAAAGGACGAGGATGCAGAAAATGATGTTATTGATGGCATCACCATGGCAACAGTTCTTTGGAATAACACATTCTGGCATTGTTATTCTGCACACACACAAAAAAAAGGGGACTTTCTTTTAAGCACAAACAGATTGTGCCCCTTTTAAATGCACCCATGAACTTTGCTTTTCTGAAGATTTACAGACTGGTTTGGGGCGGAAAGGATTCTGACATCATTTACCTCTCTGTGTACATCACATTGTGGTGTTAAAAAAAAAAAACACACTTTGAAAAAGCCAATGGTTTAAAGACACACAGTATGGGAAGGATACATAAACATTTCTTTGATCAGAAAGACAAAAAATACTTGAAAGAATTTTGAAATTTATGAGCTCTTAGGACCAGACTCACTAAATAATCAAACAAGAGACAGAGGAGACTGGAGGAGCCAAACACTCTGAGCTTATTAAAGTAGATATTTAGTTATGACAATACTCCAGATAACACTGCCTTTACCCCAGACACTATTTAACACATTTTGTTTGGAAATCAAATTGCATTCTCACAAGGCAGTTTGCAAACATGTATCTTCGCTTTCATATTCTGTCTTCCATTGTCCTTGGGTATGTAAAATCCTGCTATATTAGCATTTAGAAGTGATAGCATTTTCTAAGGCACAATATAATTTTATTCTTTCTGACTCCAGTTGTAAAATGTATCACTTTATTTCTCAGAGAGTCATAAGTGAAATATATCTGTGTTTTATTAAGAAAAAAAGAGAAGGGAATGTATCGAACTTTGGAATGTTTGAAATCCATTCTGCTCTGTGTGGTGGCACCCAAGTGCGCACCTTCCTGTTTGACTGGCCCAAGGAACAAACTATCTCCTGCACACCAATGGTGCATGGAAGTGAGCTGTACAAATCCTGGGACTTTATCACTTTGCACCTAAAATGAACTTGTGTTGTGAGTAAATGTATCACTTCAATCTACCCGCAGTCTTATTTTTGAGAGAAACTGTAGGTTGACTCTCTGGCTCCAAATACACTCTTAAAATTTTGATTCTAAGTTGTGTATGACTTTTCTGGAAGTCACCACAGCTGGCAGAAATCAGCTGTTTGGTTGTTGGACAATAACTTTGACCAGTGGATTTTTCTGCTCTCAAAATCTGAAGATGTGAAGCTCTGGGGACTACAGCACAGCTATATATGGATGGTGCTTCATATTCAGCTTTCCAGAGCTGATGTGACTCCCTAAAATGGAACAGGAAGCTGGAAAAAGCTATTGCTTTGTTTCTGACAAATACAGTCAGATATCTGACAGATAGCAGTCAAATACTGCTACATGGTCTTTTCTGCAGGAAAGCAAGTTGAGGAATTCCTTAACATCCCAGTGGAGTTTTTATAGTTTTGTAAGGAACAAAGTGACAGAATGAGCTTTAGATCTTGATCATGTTTAGCCCTACTACAAAAATTATAATCTTGATGAAGGAATATTATTTGATCTGTGCTCTGTATTTACCTGGAGAAGAGTGAGCAGCCTTCATTCCTTGCACAATGTACTTTTGAGTTTAAATAGGTTATATATGCATTAGTACGTATAGAATGACATATAATTATGAATATTCATAATGTATAAAAGTTGCTAAATATATGTATTTATACATACATCTACTACCATAGTCCATAATAATATATAGATACATATTCTATAATGTCATGTATAATTTTGCCAATTACATTATTTTGAAAGAAGTTGTGAAATTGTCCTGGGAAGAGTTTGGGATGTGAAGGAGTTCCTGCAAAGGAAAGTGTTGTTGAAATCTTTACTGTTATTCCATGTATCTCAATATACTCTATGTGTTTGAAAAAGTACCCTAGAAATATTTATCTTTAAGATATTTTATTAGAAATATTTCTAGACTATTTCTCTCTCATGTCTGTCTCATGTCAGTCATGCATATTGCGGAAGAAGGAATAAATTATATATTTTAGTTGGGTTTGTTTTAATCCTATCCTCTCATCGCTTGCCTTATCTTTACACAAATGATACTGCAGTGATTTAATTTTTGCTGTTCAAAAACATTCTCATGAAACAGTAATGAAAAGCTATCTTTTCAACTGATTTTTTAAATTTATTTTTGTGAGAAGTGCCTGCTCTCTGAGATTATTTGAAGCCTTTTTTATTGGAAACCTAAAAACTTTGCTACATCTTTGTGAGAAGTTTCAGTTGGTAGAGGTGGTGAATATTTGATTAAACACTGAATTTTCTTATGACTGGGAAGGGAAAAAACATTTTCTTGCCATTGTCTGATCTGCTTTACAATTTTCCTGTGTTATAAACAGGTACTAAGAGAGAGACTCTAGAAATGAGTGAGACAATTTTTCCTAGCTCTAATATGCTAAGAGGCCCAAAGACCTCATATGAATATTTTTTTTAAAATGTTGCAAGTTTCTTATTCTTGTGCCAACTCTGGATTTATTTGTGTTTCCTCAATCCTCCTGTTGTGAGTGTTTGAGATCCCAGAGTGGGCTGTGGGCTGGGTTGTTCCACCACCCCTGCCCAGCTGAAGGTGTTTGAGGCTGTGATGATGTTGTCCTTTACTGGCTCTGTTGTATCACCTCAGCTCTGGTGCTCAGGATAGCCGAACTATTCAAGGTTTATTTGCTCCCACTAAGGCACCAAGAAATAAGAGAGTGGTAGTTAAGACTCAGATGCAGAAAGTGTGTTTCTCTCCTCTGCCTCCTGCATGGCCTTGTTTCCCCTCAGAGTCACCTCCATCTGCCAAAGGACACCGTGTGGCAGCGACTCCCTATAAAACTCCATTTTCTTTTGCTTTGCTTTACTCTTTAAGGAACTGCTATTTAAAGATGAAGCAAAGTTAAAAGGTTGTAGTGCTGACTGTGTTTTGTTTCTCTTTCCTTTCTTGTTCTCACCTTTTTCTTCCCCTATCATTTATTCCCAATATTATTGGGAATAATATTCCCAATAATTTATTCCCTTTGCCATTTATTCCTTATTTAACATCAGGTGTCAAGTCTATACTGGCAGAGACTCACAGTTGATTCTGCCAGAGCAGCAGTGGCACACAGGTTCTGGGCTATCTTTGCAGATTTTTTTCTTTTTTTTCTTTTTTTTTTATGATCCATATCTGTGTGTGAGAAGGTAACAGAGACTATTGGAAAGACTTTCAGTTAGCCTCAGCTTCTCTTGGTAGCTTTGAAATATGGAAAGCAGATTGAGATTGCAGACCTTCTTTCATATGTTCACCAAAAAGCCATCATACTGTCGCAAGTTGGTCACAACCAGCATGGGATGGATTTCAGCTAGTCTTCTTTACTCTCTCCTTGGTCCTATGTGAATTGATGGCATTTTCTGGCAATTTTGGTGATTCCTTCCCCTACTTCCATGGTTTCTCTCTTAAACTTGGTCCATTCATTCTTGTCCTTCTCCTGAAACCACAGCACCTTTGCAGAACTGCAAATATGTGCTCTTACTGCTGAAAGAATGAAGTTGTATTTCTGATACATGCCCATTTCTAAATCTCAAGACAAAATCCCTCTCCATGTGGTTTCCTGGCTGCCACTCAGAGCAGGAACATCTTGTCAGAGATTGGGCTGCAAGTCTGCCTTCTGAAGATGCTGGCCCTAAGCATGTTTCAGATCCAAACTGAAAAGACATGTAATTGCTAAACAAACTTGAATTTGTTTATTTTATAATATACCAGCAGCTGTTTTCTTGTACTATGTCCAAGATTTCTCCAAACAACCTACTTAATAGTGCAGAATTCTGTTTCCTTGGGTCAGTTTGCCAGCTTTATTTTTTTCTTTCCAGCCTCTGTCAGGGTGTAGTCACTGAAACAACTATTTTTCCTAAAACTTTAGGCAGAACCAAGTGACTTATTTCAGGAATGAGAATAGGAAGAAAATGCTGTGTTCATTCAGTTAACAGTATGAAAAGCATTAGATGTTTATATAGATGATTTCATTTCTGGTATGCCCAATGTAGGGTTTCTCACTTAGCTCCCAAAGTCTGTTCCTAGATGTATGCTTTGTACTTGTGGCATTGTGATCAGCTGAGGAAGGACACTTGCCTCAGTCAATTAGTTTCACCCTCCATTTTCTTGCTGAAGAGAACAAATCTTGGTGGGGGTTTTGATCCTCAAGAAAGGACATCCTGCTTTGAGATGAAAACATTTTACTTCCCTCACTGGGGAGCAGAGCTCACCCAGACATTCCTCACATCCCATAATCAGGTTTTTATTAGGGAGCTCGAAGTGTCCAGAAGATCTGTTGCAACTATGCAGCATAAAGGTCAGATCCAATCTGTTGGAAAACAGTCCTTTGGCTTTAATAGCCCTAAGATCTGACCATATGTATTTCTTGACTCTAACTGGGTTGTTAAGCCAAATGCTGATTTTCATCACCCTTGAGATGCACACAAGATCCTGGAGTTAGAAGGCAAAGGCAGGGATCCCAGGTGTAGATGGGGAATTGCTTTCCACAAGCCAGACAAAAAGTTAACAGTCTGCTTCTATATAACAAAAACGTACATGCATAATGTATAATTTGGCTTAGAACAGCCATCTCACATTTTCACTAACATCATGTTCCTGTCTCCACCAGAAACTTGGTGTCTTTTGGTTGGCTTCCATTCTGCACAGAATAAGAACTCTGTGACAGGAGTTGTCTTTGTCAGTTTTCTAAACTGCCTGATCATTGAGCAGTATGTTTTATTGTAGTACTGTACTTTCTTACACAATTTTTAAAAAGAGAAGAAAGAAATTCCTACAATGTTAATAGTAGGAATTTGTTTACTTGTTTACAAAACAAGTAAAATGAGAATACTTGTTTCCTCTTGTATTCTTTCCTCTCACTGCTGCTGAAAATATATCGTGTATCTTATATATGGTGTGTCTTAATAAGAGATCTCACTGTGTACCTTGTGTTAAAATTAGCTCATCAACAGAAAAGGATAATGTGATTAAGTAGTTTTCAAGATTGAGTGTAAATGATGCAGATGCTACTGGGCATGTCAGTGTGTATGTATGGGTTAAGTTCAATATTTCCTGTATGTTCTTAGCACATTCAAGCACATGTAGTCTGACAATATTCTGAAAGTTACTTATGCAATTTAAAGTAGTCTTTTTCAGAACATGTTTGGAATCAGAATGTTTATTTGAAAATTATAAAAACAACAGCAATATAAATTGAAAAGTAAATTAAATAATGGCAACACAGAAAATAATCTAAGCATATATGATGAGCCACACAGTAAAATAAATGCTGAAATCTTAATCATGAGAACAGACAGTGTTAATGAGAAATAAAGGCTGATCTGTCACAGTCAGCCTGATTTAAGGACTTTCAGGGCCATTGAGCTGAAAACATTTTTAGAGCATAATACAATGGAAAGGCAATTATATCAGACTGAACATTTTGCAGAACAGCACTGTTAAGAGATTTGTGATAACTAGATGGCAGACTGGATTAATGTAGTAGACTTACATCCAAATCTCTCCTAGGCCAAGAACAAAAATGAGTGTGGATTGCTGGTATACATAACAGTGGCTGCCACTCTCCCATGAACAATCATTTTTAACTTAAGACTTAGAAAAAAATCCAGGAAGGCAATAGAAGAGAGTTTCTCAAGTCATATCTAAAATGCTGAGAGAGTATTTAGTTTAATTAGATCAGTGTTTTCCTCTCTTAAATGACATTTCCCTTCCTATTTATATTTTCCATTGGATTTTGTCTGTCTGTAAAGTGAATTTGCTGGGAATCTGTGTATGTTTCAGAAGTTTATGTGTCTGCCAGCACTGCTGAAGAGACATGCACCCATTCTTGTGCTGACTTTAGAGATTACCTTGACTAGCAGCATTTGGGATTAAGACACTGCTTTTATTAATAGTTAAAATGTAAAACCTAGAACATTTCAAAACTGGACTTCAAAAATTTTAGTGTATGATGATAAAGTAAGGAATTTTTTTACATTTTTTGTGTACAGACTTCTCTCTTATCAACACATAGTCTTTCCCTTCATTTGGGAACCATGGTTTTTCACTTGACCCATAGTCCCAACAGTTCTAGAAGCTGGGACACACTGAGGTCTGCAAAAATCAAGATAAACTGGGAACAGCTCCTTGTGTTCCAAACCAGAGTGAGGCAGATGTGCACACAATGGAAGAGAGAGAGGGGGGATCACAAGTTCTGTAAATAGTTCTGTAAATACCTTCTGGTTAGGGCTTGGATAGAAGATCCATTGTCTGATACTTTACCCAGGCTGTGCAACACACTGAGGTAAAACTTCTGTGGGCATAATTCTGTACTGACTTGGGAGAGGCCTCAGATAGTTCTGTGGGTGTTTTACCTCTCTGTCCTGTTTCTGTACTACATTAGTCAGCTCAAGGAAGGAGCACCATGCGAAGCACAGGGCACCTCTTGGTGCCAGGACCTGTCTGCTGATGGGGCTGATGGTTATAAAGAGAAAAACTTCAAACACATAAATGAACAGCAGAATCCCACACATTTTTTCCATGATGTTTGGGGTTTTTTTTTATTTGAATGAGTAGTTTTCCACCCCTTCCTGCAAACAAAGGTGGTTTGGCCTTGATTGTGGCAGTGGGAAAGTAGTATTAGGGAGTTTTCCTATTCTGTTATTCACTCTGTGCCCCTTATAGGAAAAGCATGTGCACATTAGGTGGCGGCTAAACATTAACTAAAATATTGCAAAGCTTTCTTTCTCAGGGGGCACGAGTGAGGAGAGATGGAAACTTAAACATCTCTCTGTCCCCGTGGCAGCAGTGTGAACTCATCAGAGCACTTCTTCACTACCAGCAGCACACCTTCTTCCAGTATGGGAAGATCCTGGAGGTGGTTTATGCATTTCTAGTTGATTTTAAAGTTTGGATTACATCCAAACTTTATGTTTTTAGTGTTACTTATGTGCTGTATCATTAAAGATTCAGTATTGCCTGAAGAGTCAACTTGCAAAAAAGTAAACTTTATCAACGGTGATTCATAAATTATTTGTGTATGTAGATTGATACAGAAGACATCCGGACAAATACTGTATTTGCTGAAAAATTAGAATTTTGAATGATTAAAATTATTTTAAAATTAACACAGTTTTAGGTTAGATTGCATTTTAAGCAAGGCAAAATATTGTTTTGCTACATTCTTATTTCACTAATATTTTCAGACTAAAAAGCTTTTTTTTAGGAAGCTTTTTGTAATTTAATTTTTAGGGATTTTGAAAAGTACTGAAATAAAAATGAGAATTTTTTTGTGCATGAGCTTCTGCTTTCAACTGAAAAATAATGGTCTTTCATTTCAACAGAAAAAAACCCTTATATTTTCTAAAATAATTATTTTCAGGTTCAGGAGATTTCTGTGGTGTTCTCTAGCTAAATATGGAACTGAAATAGTTTTTAGACAACTCTGATTAATACAATAGTTGTACTAATTAATACAGTAACTAAAATATTGTGGTCTTACACACAAATACCAGGATTACTTTTGTTTCTAAATGTAATGATTTTGATCTTCAATTTCTCCCAATATTTTCAGAAGTGCACAGTTTCTGTCTTCCCATAAAGGCAGATATTCAGCATCTGCAAGTAAACACTGAAAAATCACTTGCTTGATTACACTTGTGGGCCATTAAATATCTGCTTTCATCTCTATAATTCCTCTCTTCTCAAAGCCTAGGCAGTGGGACTCAATCAGCCATGTGTTATCTTTCCCAGATCCCTTTCGGAGCATAGCACAGTGCACTGGAATGCAGTTTGTCAAACGCATTGTGTCTGAAATCCTTTGTTGGGAGAAGTGGAGAGAAAGAGATTATAAAATGCCTCAAACCCTTCAATAAGGCCATTCCCAGGTTTCTTGTATCTGTTCAGCCTGACAAAGCCTTCATACCTCACTTTGATGTGTAGGATGGTGTATTATATAGCATATAGAGTGTATTGTATCTCAGAGCAGCATCTGTTGTCCAGGCTGCAGTTTACAGAGAATAACTTTATTATAATAACTTCTTATGTTTTGGCAAGTTTTTAGGCTCAAGGACAACCCAGAGTGGAATTTAGAAGAAATAAATACATCTGTTGTCTATAATATTGGTTTTCATAGGTGGTGAGATTTAGGACCCTAGTGTATTTTGTAGGAGAGGTGAACAAAAATACCCAATCAGACTGGTGATGTGTGTTTTTCATTACTCTGCTAATACAAACGTCTCAGAGGTAAAGCTGAGCAGTGTGAATAACTTCTTGAAGCTGTTAACTTCTGTCACCCTGAGGCAATCTCTGGCTGACTTTCTGTAGCGTTTCCTTCTCAAAATTCTAGACACAAAAAAAAAATTTACTTGCAACACAATCACACTATAGGTTTATGTTGAACATTATGCACCGGAGTCATTTGGAGAAATTAGCCTGGAATAGGTAGGAGCAGACACATTGCAAAGTGCTACATGAGTTGCAGAGTCCTCCCTGATGTCCCGTACAGAAGTATTTTGAGCAACACACAAGGTTTTCAGCTTAGCTAGCTGAGTTACAATGTGAATTCTCTGCCAGTGTATTCTGAGAGAATTTGTCTCTCCTTTACAGGTCAGATATTCAAGGGGAAGTCTGGGAAGGCTTTGTAATGCAAATCTAGCTAGCCTTCGTTCACACAAGGAATGTTAGATGCTGACCCATAAGAACTGAGTTCAAGATTTCTGTGAATATGTGGGATTTGAATGAACCCAATAATGAAAGGCTCTAAGAGTATAAGATGCATTCAGTATCCAAATCACTGACATGGTTTAGAAAGCTAAATTTGTCTCTGTGATAATTAAAAGAAAGCTGGTTGATACTTTTCCTTTGCATAAGCATTAGCAGGAATCCACCCGTGGCACTTGGATGTTTGTTGAACAGCTGGTGTGTTTTCCTTAATAGAGTCAAAGAGAAAAGTGGTAGTAGGTTTTCTGGAGATGTGCTGTGTTTATGGTTTGTGTTTATGGTGGATGACAGAGAATTGAGTTGTAAAACAAATATCAAAGAAACAGATCCAAGCAAAAATGCTTGGTAATAATATTTGGCAGATTATGTATGTTAGAAAATATTAAGCACATTAACAGGCAGATAAAAATTCACCAGATGGTAACAACCATTGAATTTATACAAGAAAAAAATAACAGTGAGATCACTTATTCAGCTCTGAGGGATACACAACTTCCTGTACTATCCTTTAAATCCCTGATATTTGAATGAAAGATTAGAATATAGATACAGAATAGAGAAATCCCAAATTTCTACATGAAACAGAGAGAGACAGTAGTGCTCACATTTGCCCCAGAGCATGTTTGTCTTTTATTATGCTGTTTTGTTGACTATATATCTCTTTTCAGCTCTGTTCTTTTGTCTTGTGAAACATGGTCCAGATGAAAAGTAAAAGTAATGGATAAAATTATTGGAGGACTGGATATGCATAATTATTTTGTAATTTTATTTTAATACTAATATTTTCAATTTTTCTTTCCTTTTCCACAGAGGGTATGAACTGTATGAACAAAGATCATGGGTGTGCACACATCTGCCGGGAGACACCCAAAGGTGGGGTTGCCTGTGAATGTAGACCTGGCTTTGAACTTGCCAAAAACCAGAAGGACTGCAAATGTAGGTAGATGAAGATTAAATTTCAGATGCCCCGAAATGTCTTGTTTTCTTCATTGTTATGTTCCAGAAGAAGTTAACTTTGTTTCGGCCAAAAGTGATTTGCAATTTTAGTAATGAGGGGGTTTTTACTCTATAAGATGCATTTGGGGATGGATAAGAGGAATTGAATAATAAAATGTTGGCAGTGGTTCAGTTATCAAAAGGATAACTATTCTACTATCCTGTGAATGGAGAAAATTGAAGGATCAGTTTAATTTAGACTTTCCTTTTAAAGCAATACAAATAAAATATAGTGGATACTGGCTTGCAGTATTTTGAAGGTCCACAAAGGTGGATGTATCAATGAATTTAACGATAAACCCCACTAGAGCTATCAAATTAAGAGTGTCAGTTGCAGGTTTTTTTAAAAGACGGAAATGATTGCCCTTGATTCCACTGCTCACAGTCTAGAATTATTACTTGAAAAGCATGCAGCTGCATCATATATACTGTTCTTTAGAGAACAGCCCAGAGTGGTATATTCTTGAAGCTGGGATGCTAAAGATGCTCATTAGCCCACAAAATTAGAAACTGTTCTGTACAGGTTCAAATAATTGTCCTCAGCATCGTCAGCTGAAATCTTCAGAACTGACTTTTCTGATGGCCTCAGTGAGTCTTAGATCTGAGTCCAATAGCCTGTATTCCTACTTGGTGGCTTTGAGAGAGACAAAAAAAGTGCAGTGAAACAACATAAAATGTTTGCTGCTTTGCACAGGGAGATGGTCTTTCTTACACTTAATTTTTTTTCTTCCTGAGATCTCCACTATGTAAACACACGTAGATGATATTAGTTCCCAAGTACAAAGTGAAAAGAATCACTTTTGAATGTCATAAAGAAATGCCATAGAGTATTGTAGAGCCTGATTTGTGCTCAATATTAAAAGGCTACATAGGGACAAAAGCAAAAGCACAGAGAAAAATGCCTTTATGGTAATTTTCATCCTCAGTGTTTATTAGAAGTGAATATTGTGTGCTGTTAATTGGAGTGCAACATCAGCTACATTGGTGAATTGTGGGAGGATGTTTACTTATGTTGTTATTATTTGTTTCCTCAAATTCTTATATTCTTTGGGAGTTTCAGTAATAGATGATGGCAGAAGGATTAGAGCCTTTTCTGAAACATTATTTCTAAATGTGTCAGGGTTTAATAGAGTAAAAACTGATTTATTCTTTGCCCTCTGGTGTTCAAATTGTAGTTGGAAGTTTAATGAACTTTTGGTGACAGATTTCTAAATAGGGACACTGAGTTTTCCAAGGCTGCAGAGTTTACTTTGAAGCACACCAACCTCTAAACCTACAGCACATTCTGCAAGTATGATCCAGAGTCTTGTTTAAAATAATTACTTCTTGTCCTTCAAAATGCACAGAAGCATAGAGGTGTAGCCAGATAGCCTGGGACAATAATTGAGAGATTACAGCAGGCTATTTATAGAAGCCTAATTCTGAAACCAAATCTCAACTTTAAAAAAAAAAAATTTCACAGCTGACCATTTCAGTGGAATTGGCATAAATCCTGACCTGCAGTTTTGCAACTACTCAGTGCAGCTATGTTGAAGAGCTAGACACTTCCCACTTGCCAGCCTGGACTGGGTCTGTAGCCCTGTTTAACAGGGACTGGAATGGTCTGATACAACCTTGTAAAACCCTGTATCCCTCTCAGTTGTTCTGGTTTATCATGGTCCTCCAGGAGTCCATGCCTTTCAGGGTTTGTCAGAGCTTGCTGCTCTGGTTTTTTTTATATGAGCAAGTGACAGAGAACATCTTAGTACACCTGGTACCTCTCTGGGTGAACTTCTATCAGCCAGTTTACAATTCAGTCAGACGACTAGGAGACGTTTTCAAATTTATTGGCCCAAGGCCTTTAGTAATGATTCAAGTCTTCCTCAAAGGAAGATGTTAAAATAAGTTAGAAAGCAGAAACAGTTGGAGGGCGGCTCCATGCTTTTTATGCAGGCATCACATAATTGTCATTTCACGCTAGTTACATAGTCACATCCCATCTTATCATTTACCTACACGTACTGATAAGGCAGTCACTCTTGCTTTATTAAGTTTCCATGATGGTCAGTGCTCATTAAACAGGCTTGTGTTCAGTAGTTTCCTCTCCATAATTTAGAGGATTATTTTTTTTAAACACTGTGCATCATCCTTTCCTGCTGCACACTATTTAAACCTTATTGTGAACATAAAATTCTTCATTTTCTTGAGGATTTTCCCATGATAGTCACTACTGTAATACCAAAGTGCTTTGTAGACATTTGTAATGTATTTTCAAAATACTCTTCTCAAGTTAAAAAGTACTGCTTTTCCCGTCTTACAAAGATAAATGAATTTAAAGGTATGAAGTCATTGAGTAGTGATCAGTGATTAACAAGAGCCACACAGAACCCAGCTAAGCATTTACAGGATGTTATTGTGATCCAAGTCAAACACCTGATGGCTCCAGCTGTAGTTGCAAATGCCATAGAGAAGGGACTATATCAGTAACCTGTAATAGAAGAGATTCAAGTGACTTGAATCTCTTCTATTAGAGCCAGGCTCTAAGTAGGAATTCCACAGTGAAGGCAGAAATAGGTTAGAGTTTTTAGGGTTCTTTTCACTGTCTGAACAAGACCATTCTTTCTTGACAGTTCATTTCCGGTTTGCTACTCACTCTGCAGCAATGAGAAAAGATTCCCAGCTGTTTCCACATCCCTGACTTTCCACAGCTTCACTAGGGACTAAATGAGAGAGGAGAATTTTCTGCATTTCTCATTAAGGAGAGTTATCATGACAGAATAGGTCTATGCATAAGATTGCAGCCTTAATGGTTTCTTAGTGTAAATTTTAAGTATGCAATTTCTAGCTGCCCAACATGTTGATAAAACACTGAAGTGTTGAGGCTGAACAAGAGGCCATCTAAAACTACAACAAGCAGAATCACACAGATCCATACGTGATTCCTCAGATGAGCTGCATCCTTTAGATCCAAAACATCAGTAAACTTCAGCTTCTGGAAGTTTAGTGCTACTCCCGTAAACTACTTTAATGGCCTCTGGTGTACACAAGCCCAGAGGAAGATTATGCTTTTTCAGTAATTTTTATAGATACATGCTGGCAGCAGAAAGAAGATACTTCAGAGCACTCAATTTGGCTGCAAATTATGTTGAAAAAAACATGGGAATTTACCTCTTCTTTCTACATCTGTATCCATGATAAATACTAAGATCCTGCTCCTCATCATGATCGCTTTAAAAGGTTTTGATAAACTGAAGATTTTTTTCCCCAAATATGAACAAATGGGGACATTTTGTGTTCCTCTCTTTCTTAGCTGGAAGCTTAAAAATAAGAAGAAATCTAAAGCAGATTCACATACCTGCAAGTTGCAACCTGAAAGAGTTATAAACAAGTAAAAGCTGAATCTTTTAATGAAAAATGCTGTGTAACTCTATCTACAGATGTTTCTGTCTGCCACCTTGTATAATAATGATTTAAGTGAGCAGGAAGGCTATTGCAAAGTAATTCTAAAAATCTTGCCTAGTACTTTACAATAAAATTCCAGCCTCCCTATGGCAAGTGGCATCTTTTCAGCTCGTCATGACAGTGTCCTCATGCAACAGTTTGCTTTCAGTACAATGATCCCCTGAATGTTAAAAATGTAAAGCCATACTAGGAAAAAATCATGCAAGCAATGTTCTATGCACAGCTTTATCACATAGAGGTGCCCGCCCATATATTTATGTATATTATGTATTTAATGGGCAATTTAGTTAAGAAACAGTGCCTGGAATGACAATATGCCCATTTGAGAAGCCCATTCTACAAAACACGAAATACCTGTGTCTTGTGACAAGTTCTGTGGCATCTGAGCCATGGTATATATTTTAGTCCACATGTGGACAGTATCAGGACACCATTGTCTTGGGCAATTTTTTGAGTTTACTGAGTAATAAATGCTGGACTAAATAATTGGCCATATGTTTTCAAGTACTTCTTGTCATGGCCATGTAAGATGGAAGAAACCAGAAAGGTTCTATGAAACTTCAGAGAAGCACTAAAAACAGGATTTAGGCTGTAGAGTTAGAATTCTTGTATTTTCTGTCTTACAGGGAGTTTAGCATGGAATATCAATACCTATACTTAGTGGAATATGTACATTAAAATCCTTGTTGTTCTTAAAGATGTTTCTCTTTCAGACAGTTGTTTCTCATTTTTTCATGATCAAAATGTCATTTCTAGACTAGTCCATATATGTCTCTGGGTGTAAGGGTGTAAGCACTGGCCCACATGCCAAGCTGTGTCTCAGGACTGTTAGGCTGAGCCTAGTCAAACTGAATAGTTGCTGCTGGTTCCAGTGTGAACAGGTGGACAGGTAGGGCCATTATGCCACCTGCCAGGACCTGAAAGGTGTCTGGCCAGCCCAAGACCCTAAGCATTGTAGTCAGTGAAAAGAATTAATCTGTTTGAAGGCACTTTGAAACCCCAGTGTCAGCCCTAAAGCTCTTTATCCACGTGGAAGAGTGTTGGGAAAACAGACTGGTGATTTGGTCTGGACGTGTCCCACAGAGGGTGTGTGTCACTTTAGGGCTTCTCTGCTTCTCTGTTGCACAGGGCATTTCTCCCACTAAGGGAAAGAGCCCAGCATTTTGACTGCACTTAAGACACATGCAAATGCTGAAGCACTGTCAAAAGATGGTATTACTCTGGTTTTAAATCTGCCATGTAGGGATAAGTATATCTGAGTTCTAAGAGATATGTGAATATTCCCCTTTGGTTAAAATAACCCAAAAAACAAGTCATTATTTTCCATGCCTCTCATTTTAACATGATTTATGATATTTTAAGGTGATCCATGCCTTTACCATGAATTTACCACTTTGCCTCTGTTTGCCTCTTTAATGTCACAGATTCTGAATGAGCACACAGTTGTTTGCATAGCTGCAGAGTCCAAATTTATCAGAAATAGTTCTTAAAATAACACTTCATGAATTCTCATTAATATTGCTTTAATTCTTTCTGACAAAAATGGAGTAGATCTGGATGTCCATTTGCTTTTAAATAATTACGATTTTCTTCCTCTAAGCAAGAGAAACTTCCTACTGTGTCACTGCCACAGAATGAGGGCTGGAAGAAAATTGAAGTGACATATTTTACAACTCGATTTTGTACCAATTTCACCCATAGAGCTGTCAAATTTCAAAATGTTGACTCAAGTTACTCTAAATAAATACATAAATAAATTGTAGTCTAGACAGAAATTCAAATCCTTCAAAAACATGGTTTACTAATATTTCTAGGAGACAGGAAAAGGAGCTGACCTACATGTGTATTCATGGGCTGGGTAGAACGGGAACCAGTAACTTTAATATGCAGGGAAGCTGTAAAAGTATGTGATTCTGCAGGATTTGCTATAAATGCCATCAGTCTAGTGCAATTTTTTTCACAGACAAATGTAGTAAGGAAAAGTTCCTTGTATTACATGGGTGAGAGCAAGAGTGTTAAGATATTTTCATCTCTGCTAGCAGAGGTTTTCAGCAAGGAATGCCAAAAATAACCGCTGCAGTCACATTTTTTAAATACATACTTTGTTGCTGATTGCACTTTAAAATCCTCAATAAAAATAATGTTGTCTAGAAATGTATTTAAACATCTGTCATAAACAACACCCTTAAGTTAATTTGTGATTGCACTGCAGTCCAACAAGGATAGAAACTCCAGATAGTCCTAGAGGCATATGGGGTCAAGTAATAAGCATGTCTTAATTGGAAAGGTTTAAGAATAGAGGATTGACATAGAATTTTGTCCGTTTTGCATCAAAAATAAAAACCAAAATGTTACTGTATATTGAAGGGAAAGAAATGTTACTTCCTTTGGATGCAAAACAGACTGATTTGCTTCAGCTATTCTTTCACAAAAATAAATTATTAAATAAGCTATAAAAGTGGAGAAGTAGAGAGAATTCCTGAGGGTTGCTTAGGAGGTTTTGTAATGTAATTCCTTGCAACTTTAGGATTCTCATGATTTGGGGTATATTCCCTCCTCTTGTCTGTTTGGACTGAGCATTTCCATTTTCCAGCCTAGTGCACAAACAGGCTCCAAAAAGGGAACACGGATCAGGCAGGTTCTCCCCATATTTTTCTTACTGCCATTTTTTCCAGTTGGATAAAACAGTGATATTCCTGGAAACTGAGGTGGGAATCCAGGCAGTCTCTCTTCTCAGAGGTTATTCTTGCCACCAGGCCCTGAGGCTATTCCCTATCTCTGAACAGCACAAGGGGTTTTATTCCAAGTGTACAGTGGGAAGACCAAGGATGCTTGCACCTGTAGTGGCTTCAGGTGTGCACTCACTTGAGAGGTGGACAATTCCTGTTGTTGGTCTTTGCCAGAATTCAGGAACTGAAATTGTAAACTTGTGGTTCCATACTGGCAGGAGGTTTTAATGGGAATTCTGTTGGGTATGCTTTGGTGGGTCTCCCTCAGTTGCTTTTTTTAGAACTGTTCCATCTTAGGCTAAATAATTCAGTGATTACTGAGAGTGGCATGGCTGCTGAGCACTAAGGCACTCACACCAGAAGTGTGATATTTCATTTGTAGTTACTGTGATGGAAAATTCTGGTATACTCCATTTTCAGGAGCTAGAATTAAAACAGGGTCACCGAGTTCAGTGCGAAAATATATGAACTTAACCCTCTTGCATTAGATAAAACCTCAGATTTTAGTTAGACACATGACTTTCAAATTCTGTTAATCATTATCTTGTTTTTACTGTATATTGCATCTTGCTACCCTGCCTCTTTTTTATATTCTTATCTAGAAGGAAAATTTTGCTAAGACCAATTTGAGAAAGTTCCTTCTGATTACGGGTAGTCAGTGTTTAAATAAATGCAGTCTGCATTTAAATTACCATAACATTTCAAAACATTTAAGTCCTCTGAAACTAAAAGTATATAACTAAATAATGGCATGTTGGATTTCCCCCATATTTGCCAGTATATGTTTACCAATAAAGAACCTAGTTGAAATGAAGACAGTGAATTGAATTCAGAAATCACTCAGATCAGAACTGTTATTCAGCATCAAGGTGTGCAAAGGATGAAAAGACACAGGAGCAAGTGAGAGGCTTTATTATATGGTGCTAGCCAACTTAATGTTTTAAATCTGGCTTGTTTTACCTGGCAGAAATTAAATCCATCATGTAACAAAGGAATTAATTTAATCTGATCTATTAATACGTGTAACCTTCAAAACTCTACCTAGTCTCACAAAAAATGCTTGCTTTAATGTATGTTTACTACTTTTACACCAGAGTTCAATTGCTAAAAACTGTTCTTCACTATATTCCTGTAATTGAAAGTGGCATCTCCAGTGCTTCCTTCCTGGCTGAGCCCAGCACATGGCAGAGCCATAACAACTGTGTATTTGTTGTTGCAGAGAAGAAAAAAGAAACCCAAACATTTCCTGTTTTATTTTTAAACTCATTGCTTTAGTGGAGGCAGCACTTGATATAGTAGATTTCAATACTTTTGTGGTTTTGTTCTTGCTGCTTGGTCTCTGCTCCATCTCCTGAGAGAATGAAGGGGCAACAAAAGGGAGATGCCACCTATAGACCTGAAACTATACATTCGTATTGGTAGACTGTTAATTTCATCATGGATATGAAGCATATAGTTTTAGGAAGAAATGGAATTGGCTAAGAGTTGCACTAAAGTTATTAATACAAATAGAGTGGGGAAAATGCTTTTATTTTCCTTTCTCCTTTTTCCTTCAGTATGGATTGAGGCTAGGGCATGAGACAGGCAGAAGAGAGGGGGCAGAAGGAAGAAATAGAAATAATTGTAAATAAATGTTATGTTGCCTTATATATTAGTATGTTACTGCTCTTCTATGTTCTGAAAGGCTCTCAAGACTAATCGGTTTCATTGTCATTTTATTTATATATACATATATACACATTCATATGGGGCTTAACTAGTAACCTGTAACTATGGGAATGGAGGCTGCCAACACACCTGTGATGACACAGATACTGGTCCTGTGTGTGGTTGTCATCAGAAGTATGCCCTGCACTCAGATGGCCGAACCTGCATTGGTGAGTACTTACCTGCAGCACCTTTGATTTTGGGTTGCTCAGAATTTCTGTGCCGCGTGCGTGTGTGTGTGTCCGTGGGCGCGTGTGTGTGTCCCACAGGGGTTCCGTGCTGCCATCGCTGCCAGAAGGGTGTTCCAGCAGCTCCTGGCTCAGCCAGGCACACAGAGAAGCGTTTCTGCGTGTTCTGTCAAAATGTTTGTTAATGAAATATCCCTTTGTTACCCGCTTGTAACTTTCATTTCTGTCTGTAATTATTTGTGAAGTAAAAAGGTGTAGAACATTCATCATTTTGAATGGAATTCAGCTCTTCAGTTCACTTTTGTTAGTCAAGACTTCCTTGATTGAGCAAGGTTAGAAAAATTACCTCAATTTCTGAGCTGTTACCAGGGAAAGGGAGTCATCCTTTATGTGCTTTCTTCCCTGGTTCTAAAAACTACAACACTTGTAGTGACTAAGCTTTCATTCAGAATATCAGTAGGAAAAAGCCAGTCAAGACATGTAGTATCTTGGCAGATGCTTTGCAAATATTTATGATTATAAAATGCATAACTTTCTTAACACCACTTCTTTTCACTAAATGTAAAACAAAATAAATTAAAAAGTGCATTTTTGCATAGTGCAAGCTAACATTTGAAAATTCTTACTCACAGATCAGAACCTGAAATCCATAATGGTTTTCATTGGCATTGCAGACATGTTGACTTTTTTTGGTTTGTATAATTTCAAGTTCTTACAAATTCTTAGTCATTTCCTGAGGTTAAAAAAACACAGACACATATTTATCATATTTTCTCTCCGATACTTCAAGACAGAGCATTTGAAACCCATGGAAATCTGTCAGTTACCTTTAGCCAGTCTGTCCTGGTCAGATCCATGGCATAAAGTTCCATGGCTGCCCAGAGCTTTGCTCACTCCTGAGGGGTTTAATTGCACAAGTTGTGGGGTAGAGTGAGGTTTATGCTGGCATAGGTAAAGCTGAATGGGGCTCAGGGCTGGGCTCTGCCTTTTTTGTCTGCACAAGGTGTGTCTGAGTGCAGGGGATCACTCAGCCAGTGCCTCTGATAACAGAGAGGGGTCCATCATACAATCCCTGTCCTGTGGCAGTTCCAGATATGGAGAACTTGCAAGAGTGAGAGCCTTGAGAGCAGGTTTTATTAAATGGATAATTGATCTTCTATTTATTACTGTTCATTAATTTCCTTGGATTGCTGTTTTATTTTTTCTAGCATGTAAAAATTTTGTTTTAAAAGCTGTGTACATTGCATCTATTTTTTTTTCACTTTTTTTCCCCCATTCTTGTAATGTAATACATACAACTCCATGTTACATTCCTTGGTCTTGTGATGTAAATCACATATTACTGCCTGTGCTGATTTTCTTCCCTCTAAAATAGTTCCTTCTCTTAGAATACTTCTAGGTTTATATTTATTTTTTACATTTATATTCCTGCTTTCTGGTGATGGTTCCTGATTGCCTGTCTTGTCTGAAAACTGACGTTTATTAATCATTTACAGAGAAAAAAAAAACAAAAACTCAAACAAAAGCCTCTATTGCAGCCTGATCCATCTAGAACTTGTTAAAAAACAAAACAAAACAACTTCTTTTTACCACTCAACCATGTAGAGTTGCCACAAACAAAACCTGCCAGCCTCCTCCTCCTCACTTCAGTGATTCCAGTGTTTGCTGTCTTCAGTGGTGTATATATTCCAGGCATCACTGCAAGAATGCAAACTTCTGCAATGCCAGATAAATACTTGTTGACCCTTTGTCTAACATATTTTGTCTTTGTTTGCTTGTCTTAACCATTTTTTTTTATGTTTGCTGCATGTGAAAGTCCCCACTTGCATTTTTGTTTTTTGTTTTCCTAATGAGCATTTCCCTTTTCCTACAAATCATTTTATTTACCCAGCTGCTGCTTCTCTATTGCTTTTCTGTATCAGAAATCTTTAATTTTATTTCACCTACTGATCATCTCTTTCCACACTTGTGACTGTTTCTGTGTATTTCTAATGAAGCATAATCAAAGTCTTCATTATGTATGAAACTCTTACATGTAGGATGTCAGAAACTATCTTGTAAAGTGACCTCTGATGACATCATCCTGCTCACCGCATGCTAATAAAATTACTAAACCCTCTTCTTGTAACATCTTTCTTAGCGTTGAATGTTTAGCTAGTAGTGTTTCATAGACAAGCAGGCAACCAGCACTGCCCAAACTGATCTTTTCTTGTGTTTGTTTTGTTGTTTGTTTATTTTTGTTGTTGTTGTTTAATTTGCATGCTGTTTTGTTTCTCAGTGTGTCGATGTGTACAAGGCTATGGTGTATCCGTGCCCATCCATCACCGGACTCTTCTCGCCCTCTCTCTCTGTCTCAGTCTTCTGTCTCCCACCTTCAGATCCTGGTGCCCCCACTAGCCTAGTTTGTCTTTGGTAGTTTGTTTAAATAGCCTTCCTGAATTTTAATTTTCATTATTAACACCTCTCTGGGGCACCCATGTTAGGTGTCTGGTTCTCCAGTAGAAATCCAGCTTCCTCTGTGTGGTTAATTACTTCTGAGTTGACCATTCTTCCTTCTCACCCTCTTTCTTCCTACTTTCCCTAAACACCCTTCAATTTTTCCCTGGGTTCTCAAAGAGAATTAACTTTCTAACGGGGATTTAGTGCTTTCATGCCTTGCTTCTTGGCTTTGGCTGTGCCATGCCAAGAAACTGTCTTAGGCAGCGGAAAATTGGGCTTGTGATTAACCAACTGCTCCATGTTTGTCCCTTACTTGTGTTTTAGAGAAGGATGAGGCTGCAATTGAGAGTTCTGAGTACAATGCCACGTCAGTAGCTGATGTGGACAAGCGGGTGAAACGGCGGCTACTTATGGGTAACACTTTTCTTCCACTTCCTTTGTTGTGCTCTCACTTTTGTCTGTATGTATGTGGGGGGGGTGGTTCTCTTTTGGTGTCATTTGGTTTTGGTCTCCTTTGATTTTGGTTTGGTCTGTTTTGGTTTTTTTTAACCTGACTTCTTCTGTGTGGAAAGGTCACCAGTTTTGTTAAGTTCTCATCTGCTGTACAACTTCATTCCTTGTTTTTAAACTTTTTTTTTTCCTAATGCTGCAGCTTTAATGTTCAATTTTCTCTGCATAGAAAGAAGCTTTTGCCATTAACCTTACTTATCTTATGCAAGCTACTTTTTACATGTGATTTGTGTGTTTGTGTGTGTGTGTTGCTGTAGAATTCCTGAAAAATCTCCTGTTGCAGACCTATGTATTAACTTAAAAGTGGTGGATGAGGATGATGATGATGATGATGATGATGATGATGATGATGATGATGATATAAACCAATGTTCTATTACATCTGTGGTGTTAAATGAACAAGTGTGTTTGCCTAAATGATTTTTTTTGTTCTTTTGATTGAAATGCAAATATTATGACTGGAAATTCATTGATTTCCTTTGTGCAGCTATTTTAGTAACCACTGAAAGATCTTTCCTTAGTGACTAGTGAGCTTCTATACATTCTTCTTTCTGAGGCATGGCTTGTTTCTCTGTGTTGTTGGAGCCTGAAAGTGGAAGACAGTAGGAAGTGCACTGAACAGTGAAGATAATTCTTTAGCTTCTGCTCTCAGTTAACCCATTGCACACTCTTATGCTCATCTCCTTCACTTTACATTTCTGGCTGTTAGTGAGGAGGGCCTTTTGGGAATAGAAAGGGTTGAGTGGCTGGGCCTCTGCCAGACTTTGCAAGAGACAAAGAACACAGAGTAGCACAGACTGCTTGGAGGTTTTCAGGTGGTTTATTTCTCTGTATTTTCCACTCTGATGCCCTACTCGCCTCATAAAATTATTTCCACTAGGTTTTGAACATAGTGACCACTGCTGAGATGTATCCAATGGATTCACTTACAAGACAGGAATTCATCACCACAGAAGAGATTCTGGCAGGACAAAATTCTGGTCTTTTCCCTCAGGGTTACTGTTTATTTTCTTAAGACCACTGAGTCCTTCACAGACTGTTCTACTAGCCTTTGGACAGCTCAGCTCTGCCTGTCAGCATCCATACCTGTCTGGAATGATCACCTCAAGGAGACCAAAGCCTCACTTTGAATATTTAGTTGATTGCTGGGCTAATAGTTGCATTAGGTGGAAATATTTATAAATTTTCCATATAATTTGTGTCTTGTTGTCCATGAGAAATAATCTATTTACCCAGAGGCCAGTAACAACCACTGTGTAGGAAATTGCATAGTGTTATGATTCTGTAATGGTATTAGATGACAAGATTGAGGTAAAATATTTTCCTTCATGTGAAAACCCGGGCATATGTTCCCTTATTTTTAGATTATCCGTGTTTGTTATTTTGCTGTTAGTTTGCAGACCTAGCAAGTGACTCCTATAACTTTATTTTTAATGACATACAATTTTAAATATTTTAATATAACAAAAGCTATGAGACAGCTCATCTTGCTTTATAAATGTGCTGTTAACACTTTTAGCTATAATTTCAGTAAGACCCATAGTTTTACAAGAAGTCAGGAAAATAAATAAGCCAAAAGGCCTCTAGACCACTGAAAAATGCAGCCCTCTGGGTCTCAATGGTGAGTTTCCCCAGACACAAATAGTATGTACTCTCTAGAGGTACTGAGCAACATAGTGCACTGTGTTGATGCCTCACCCTCTGAAAAAAATAAATATCCAACCTGAAAATAAGTTCACACTGCTTCCAAGAATCCAGGAAAATAGCATTAAAAAGTTTAGCATTAAAAGGATTAGTAACAGCCTTTTTAATTACAGCACATCTGCAGTTTCCAAGCTGAACATAGACCCTATAAAAAGCCTAGGGAGATAGTTTAAAATCCAGTTTGCAAAATACATTGTTGAATTCTGTAGTACCTCCTGTATTAGCAGGTATCAGCTGAGAGATGAGAGTTTCTGGACATGCTGTGTTTAAACCACTGATTCCTTAGAAAAACATTAACTAGAGAGGAAAAGAAATTTAACTAGTGAGTGAGATTTGACTGGCTGGCTTAATATTTAGGGATTTTTCTACTTGTTTGTTTCTGTTGATTGCTGATGCTCAGAATTATTTTTTTTTTAATACAGTTGTAGTTACAAAGTGTAGTGGCATTTCCATTAAATTCCATATGTCTTCAGATGTTTTTTAAGCAGCTGTTTTAAGAAGTTCTGGAAGGCTCCTCAGGAAACTTTTTTCCCAGTTTTTCTAAATGGAGTGTGATTTTTGGCCCTCCTGCAGGCAGTCTTGGGAGAGTAGGAAATGTAGATGACTTTGGGTAATTTTAGTAATCTGATAAAAGGTGCTTTCAGTTGCAAGTCCTGAGATGATAATTGCTAGTCCCCTGTCATTTGCTGCATGCTATCAAAATGACTATGATCTGTATAATCCTTAATGTCAGCTCAGAATAAGCTTGGCAAGATTGCTTTAGAACAGTGTTGCTGTGAGACAAGGCTGCCATTATAGTAGTCATTTTGCTGCACAAAGACCGGCCACCTCTGTGTTTCAGATTGGTTCTTACAAGGGGCCTGAGTCCAAGCCATGCTGTAGGCCTGTGACTTGTGCCTAAATCTTAAACAGAGAAAATTAGATAAATACACAGTCTTCCTTCCTGTTAGATGCATCCTTATCTAGATCTTATGAGGCAGATGATAAACTGGTCTTCTCCGATGATCAAGAAAATTCCCTTTAGAACTGTCCAAAGATGTCCAGGAATTTTCATCCAGCTTTTTTTGTAATGTTTGGACAGAGCCTGAGGGCTTCCAGCTGTCACTTACTTTCCTGGATCAGTAAGTTGGATTCAGAGTGAAGAGTGCTTCCATTACAGAGATGGCACTGAATGGCTGTTTCCTGGTCTGGGAATGTTCGTAGAGCTCATTTTCCTCTTTTTCACTTCTCCTTGGCCATTGCCATCATGGTGCGGAGGCAGCTGTCGTGGTTTAAAACCAATAACTAAGAAAATTACTTATTTTTTGCTGTGAGATATGGATTAGAATAAGGGCAAAACAGGCATAAAACTTAAAAGGAATAAAGAAAGTTTATTGACAAACAACAAGAATAAGAACACCAGAATAAACTTCCAGAAAAACC